>NC_042494.1:27708727-27749461 GCF_005508785.2 Acyrthosiphon pisum
GATGGTCAAAACACTTTTATATCTGATATTTTATTGGCGGGAGTCAACTAGACCAGTACCGTTCAAATGCAAATATGCAATCGTTAATGCCTATTGAAATTAATTCAGTTTCATCAATCGTATAAATAAATATTTAATGCACATTAGCCCAATACACCTAACTACCGAATTGGTTTAACGATTACATTCAAACGACATTAAACGTGTCATGAATCTCATAAACTTAAGACCATAGCTAAAAAATGTTTAGTTGATAACTTCCATAGGTGTAAAGTTTCTTAAAACATTCTGGAAAACTCGTTACTGAATATCGTCGATAAATTATAAACACATGGAATTTATGGTTTTTGAATCGCATCACAACAACGGTATTAGCAAACAATTAGTAAATAAAATTAAAAAATGAAATACTGCTATGTTTTAAAATTTTTATAAACTAAAAAAATCAAACAAAGTCACCACATCTCGACAATCCATAAAATTTAATCACAACCTCAGGGGCACATAAGGATAACACTATCAACCACGTGGTAGAATAATTGGAATTATGTTGTTACCACTCACAAAAAAATGAAGGAATATGAAACCTCTCATCAAAAAATGAAAACTTCCCCTTACTCTAAACAGATGAGATGAAATAACAATCACCCGAGTCAGAATACGATATTAACTCATTTAACTCACTCCTTACTCATCACAAAAGAATCGGGCCAAACATGTGACACGTGAAAGGAAATCTTACCGATCGACCACATTGGTATTAAATGTCCTGATCACAAAGCATAAATCTTACACAACTCAAACTCAGTCCAACGAGCTCTGAATGAAGAAATCACTGAAGCTATATTTATCTATTTTTCAATAATATAAACTTAAACAAAAACTGCACTGTGTATATAAATGTAATTTGTATCTTTACTACAACCAATATATTATGTAGGCATACTAAAAGTAGACTATTAACAACTCTAGATGTTAAAGCTTTAAAAACTTAAAGTAAAATTAAATTTAAATTATAAAATTAAAATATAATTTTTAACAATAATCCGTTTACGAGTAGAAAATCTCTGGTATTTAAATTCTAACGTTATACAAAAACCTTTGAAATCAATGGAGATGAATAATTATTGATACCTAATCAAAAACTCAGTAGTTTTGTATTTTGTATTACTATTCGTAATAATTCCCGGAATATAATGTTTTTACTACCAGCGTTGAACAAAAGTGTCGAACGCTTACGTTTTAACATCTATAAAATATTATGCAAAAATATATTATAATCAGACGACTAAAGACATTTCAACAAATTATAAGAATAACGGTTTCAAATATCAATTTAAAAATTAATTAAATTTTTTTTAGAATATCTTTTAGGAATGTTATTCCGCTGTACTCGCTTTACGCTCAATAAATAACTCCAGTAAATTATTATCTATACCAAGACGAAAAATGTTATAATAACATAGAGGAAGAGCGAAATTCACTATAGTTTTTATCATCCAATCAAAAGTCCCCAAACAAAATCTGCTTTGCCGCCGCATATTCTTTTACCTCCTTACGTATACCTCGAACTTACAATTTTACTATGCGTTTTCTCCACTGTCAGTAAAAGCGGTGCTATAAAAAAAAAGGCTAACTAATAAGTCGTTTTAAAGTCTTATTACGTTTTCTTATTTCATTTCGTATATTATCTTAAAATATTTTATAAGCCAAGGATTGTGATATACTTTTAGGAACCTTTTTATTTTAATAAGAGTTCTTGAAAACTGAACAGAAATTTACTAGGTAGAGTAATAATATAATACTAAATAGTCATCGTTATTAAAAGACATTAGTAAGACATTAGTAATTTTAAAAAATAATATGCGATTCGTCCCCATGGAAAACCATAATTTTTAATTTTAAGTTCTTTTTTTTTTATTTTATTGAAATATATCTGCAATCTATACAATTTGTTTTATGTACAATAAGTATGTTTGATAATTGACAGTAAAAATAGGTTGACGCGAATCTTATGGTTAGGGAAGGTACCCAGTGGTAGCATACCCTATAAAGTGACAACAATTTTGAGTTCTTCAAACTATTAACGTATTTTGGACTGTGATAGTATTATTTAATTTATTTTTCATTAAATTACAACATAATTAAATAATTAATCAAACGTTTAAGTTATAACTATGAATATAATGTAGAAATCTGAACAAAAACGCACCTAGTGAAAATTATAAAATATTGGATGTTGATAACAGTGATAATCACATATTATTATATCATCACCCCTCAAATTTATTTTTAATATTTTAATATAGGAGTATACTAATAATATTATGTCTTTATAATAGTATCAATGACTTAAGATTTCGATAAGTAGAACGAAAGAGTGATTGATTTATTAAAGTAGTATTTTTCAATAAACATACAATGTTGAGGAATAACAATCGTATAACTGTATAAGCATTTCAGACACTTTTTATGATACAAAACCAATCTAGTGGAAATTAGATGTAGATTGTGTTTTTATGTCAAAATTGGGAAAAACCTCATTATTGTTTTTTTCTAACGGATTGGAAAAAAAACAATAAAAAAAAATAAAGAATGAAAAATAAAGGATGACTTTACAGCCATTACATATAAAATTCATAGGGCCCTTTACTCTGATTCGTTTTTGAAGTGCGATGAATAATCGCTTTCAAATCAAACGAAACAGCTCATAATTGATAATATGTAACATATGTCACCAAATTGATCTACCTACTCAAATAGTAATTTCGGTAAAACTTAATTCCGACCTGATGCGATTTTGAAGTTAGACAAGTGGCATATTATTGGAATTTATTTTCCATTTTTTACATGCCATAATAAAATTGTTGGTCAAAATAAAACAATTTTTTTAAATGTTAAGTAATTTATACTAAATACATAGACAACGCTTTCAACCACCCTTTGCCATTTTTCGTATATTTGACTACAATATAGTTCCTAATTAAAGCGTATTTCCAAAGTCAAATTTATTAAATTATAACTCGTATAAAGTTAATAATTATGTAAAAGTGACGTAATTTCAAGCTTAATTAACTTCAAAATATGCGATGTAAACTTTAATTTTATATACCTACTGGAATTTAATTTTAATTGGTATTGTAATACCTACTACTATAGTATACGTTACAAACTTATAAACGTATTGATGTAATAATGCAGGACCAATAAATATGTTACCAGTTATTTTTGAATAAATCAAATATTCAAGTGTGAACATGATGTCTTTTAAACAAAATGAACACACGGTACCTATTAAACTTGATAGGTTAAAAATATCGTCAAAAATCTGTTTATCTTTAAGGGTGTGTTGATAAAAAATATAATGTAAAACACTTTTTTTTTGACACAGACGCTTATAAATTACGTGCAATAACTAATTATTATTAACATGAGTACATCTTAATAATATGTAAAAAAAAAAATGTTATGCATTATTGTAATTGTGGTGGATTACATTTTGAAAATATGATCCAAACAAATTCAAATCGAAGGTGATTAACCTTACCTAAAGTTAACGTGTATGGTAAAATATCAAGTCACTTGTCAGAAATGTTTGTGTAAAATAAAAAAAATAGTGTATGGATATTATAGTGAACCATTTGTTAGATGTCATTGTCAATTTAATAAATATTATATGTACCTATAGTATGAAAAAATAATGTTATGTTTTGTACTCACCTCAAAGTTTAGGATGCCGTTTCTTTCGTGGTCCAGCGATTGAAAGACATAGTGAGCGTATTGACTTATGTTGGCTGCGACAGAATAATAAACACAAAATCGGTGAAAATGTATTACAGTATAAGGCATTGGTTTTTTTTTTTCGTAGGAAGTTACCTCCTTGAGGGAAAAATTGCGAGTAAATGCCGCGGAACGCATCTTCCTTGATAAGTCCGGTCGGGCATTCTGTCTTGAAATTACGGTAAATTTTTTTAATTTCCGATTCCGTGAAACCCGTTGTCCGGCAAAAGTATTGTACGCTTTCGGGTCTGTACCTGGGCGGTGTTTCCAAATCATCAAATTCGGAATCTAAAGCGGAAAACGTCATCATAATTAATAAAATATATTAATATTATCGGCGGAAAAATCATGGCCGATTTTCCATTTGTGGAACAATATTGTGGGTTATTCTATACAGCGAATATAATTTATGCCGTGCAAGCTAAAATGGTAATAATTTCGACGTGAACTAAAAGCGGCGTAAAACATGCTGAAACAGTGCATTTTATTATAAATTGACACTTGACCTTACCGTCGTTCCGAGACGCCCGTACACAAATTACGACAATACTTAACGGTCTATAATGTTGAAAAAAGCGGGAGGCGTACCCGACTCGACCTGGTGCTGATCAACGATCCCGGCCCTGTATAGCGACTTATGTTTAAGTTGTTTTTTTTATTTTTTTTTAGTTTTTGCATCGCTGTGGTATTTGGTTCGTAAAAAAAGAAAGAAGAACAAAAAAAGAAAATCTTACGATATCGGAAAATTAATTTATTGTGATTTCGCTGCGTCTGCGTCCTTTCAATTATAGTAACCAAACAATCCACGTAATGGGCCAGCACCATTCGGTGGTTTTGAAGTGTGCCAAAGCTTATAAACTTAATCTGCTCTAGTAAGCCACTGCTTAGATGCTTCAAGAGGTTATAGAAATGTCGGATTTTTTATTGCCATTTATTTTACTCGTATATTATAAACGTGGACGAATCTAAAGCGAATAGATGGAATTCAAGCATTCAAATCGATCGATATAATATAATATTATTATACATAATATATATTAATGTATCTTCATGGCGATGGCATAGTTTGAAATTTTTGTGATTTAAATGTAGTGTACCTTTTTTATTTTATGCGTTTAAATGGTATTGGTCAAACTTATTACGGTCGTAATATTACACAAACCATGAACAAATATTATAGTCTAAACGAGTGGTCATAAAAACCATGAACGATTATTATTACTTTTATTTATTATTATTAGGAATGAAATAGTGAATTGCAGTTTATATTATGTATACTTCGTTTGTTTATCAGCTTAATTTAATTTTATGGTTTTGTGCATAAACAACACGTGACAAATATTTAACAGAATACTTGTACTGTTCTAATCATATGTGTCATTTTAATTGCGTTAACAGTTGAAAAACATTAATGGCCATAATCAACGCAACAAAATGTAACAACCTACTCAAATAATATAGGAAGCTATGGGAAGCTTCATTGCTAAAATATAATATTAAGTACTATGTATACATATATATACATGTATATATATATATCGGTGAAGCAATCCATAAGCGTCAGGTACTTATAATAATTTATAAATAACATTTTATGCTACTTGCGAAATGTCCGAACTGCGTTTGTGCACCGTAACTACTGAACTAAATACATGGAATACTATTATGTATAATTCGCATATGTGTAAAATGCAGGTACCTATACGGGAGCCACCATAATGTGCATTTCTATTTGATTTTTAACATTAACGTTATGACGAGGATAACAATTTTCATAAATAACATAACATTATTTTCATCGTGTTTTTTCATGATTCCGAACGCATATGGTTACGTCTTCCTACCAGGATCATATTTTGATTAATTTACGCGTTCCTTGTACTTTGTTCAGTGACTGTGCCACCGTAACAACAACAACAACAACAACAGCAAAAATAATAATTATTATAACAAAAATACGACCACCGTTGATAGAGGACAATCGTATTTAGTGGTTTTATCAGAACGAGAGTCTTTATAGACTGACATATTTTCGTATATAGATGCGCTTTAGTATTATTATTATAATATGTCATCTACTATACAATACCGGCTCGAATTGAAACCACGACATCGTCGAACAAAGGACAGCGTTTCACGTCAAAGGCGATATTGAATATTTTATTACAAAACCAATTATAATTATACACCGCAAATCCTCACACACACACACACACAAACCGCGTGTAATCATAACTATATAATATATCGTCCGTACGACCCTACGTCACTTAATGCGGTTTAAATGTTATATTATTATATCCTTCGGATATCCTATTAGAAATTAGAATTACCAATTACGTAGGGAAATCGAGGTAAAATATTATACTCATCAGAAGCACTCCTTTCGATAACGGCCGCCGTGGCACGACATGGCAGTATGTATTATATAATATTATACAGTACTTAGAATATGAACGAGGTTGGTCTACCCCGGTAGACTATCGAAACAAGAAATATGAAATTTCAGTTTTTGGCGAGAAACAATATTACGAAAAGTGAGTATAGAGATGAAAATAAATTCATGTTCGAAAACTTGCGTGTGTTCAGCAGAGCAGTAAAATATCCTGTATAGTCGTTTAGAAAATAATTAGGATTTATATCGCCTTGATTGGTGCTTATTAAGTCGTTGCGTGTGTGTAAAATATTAAAATCAGTAAATTTAATGCTTGATAACTTTGTGCAAATGCCTTCTGCAGACTCAACTCGTTTTTACTCGAGAAAACCAAATTATAGCACGGTAATTAGTTGATATTATAAAAACTTAAAATTAAGTATCTTTTTCTTAAGTTTCACGTCTATACATAAAAGTTTTGTACTTTTATTTTAAGATTAAATTAAGCGATTTCCAACTTATATGGTAATATTGTATCACATGCAAATACAAGCTGAAACTTATTATACAAGTTTAAAAAAATTGTATAAACTGTATTAAAACTAAGGAGAGCTTATTATTAGTTAGGTAGGTAACGTTGGGTTTTAATTTTTTTTTTCGTATGTTGATGAAACATTTTAGTGAACCAAGTTTGGAATACCCCACACCGTACTTATGAATAATTGAGTTTTGAATTTAAAAACAACAACAGGTAACATTAATAATTGATTATGATAACAATATTAAAAAAGAAAACTATAACTAAATTAATTAAATTATAATTACTTGTTATATTAATATTAGTGGTTTTTTTTAAAAATTATTATTGCACTTGAAATAATTTAACTAGACGAACAGAACATTTGTTTGTATAGCAATGTCCCTAATAAAATATAAAACAGTAAAAATGTTTAACTTTTTGAAGATATACTAGAAAGAAGTCTCCCCGTGGAAGCGATTCTATTTGGTTTTTGGTATAAAAGCACTTTATTTATAAGGTAAGGTTCCTAGTAAAAAAAAAACTTGGAGCGATGTAAGGTCAATGAATAAATTACAGAGTAAATGTTGTAAATACATTGAGACACACGATGTGGAACGTCCACGGCATGCATAGCGATGGATGTTGGATTGCGTGCAGAGAAGGAACAATATTAATGATCGATCAAGGAACGGTCAAAGGACATTTAATTTTTATCAAACGAACCGCATAGGTACGGGAAATCTCAAGAGAAAGATATCTGAAAATCGTAGTCACAGGAGAGAAAGCATACTAAAGCCGGGTATACAGATACGCCATCTGTCGTGTCCAAAAGTTGGACTTGACCGAACTCTGGTAATTACCCGGTATAACACATTCTAAAGCCGGATTCACAGCTGCGTCGTGTGTCGTGTCGTGTCGATCAAATCGTATTGTGATTGGATATTACTTTTTTTGTATCATGTAATAACCAAGTTGCAACCGAGTATACCAAGAATTGACTACTGCTCAAATTTTAAACCATATTGGTTACCAGCCGTAACCATATAATAACCAAGCACTCGCACGACACGACACACGACGTAGCTGTGAATGCGCCTTAAATAATGAATGATACCACGGTTACAACGACCAATCATAGCACTAAATATAAAAGACATACGGATCCGACAGACGACGTATAGCTGTGAACCTATGGCTCGAGCGTACATGCGTCGGCCTGCTAGTTGGAGTGGCATAGATTAGGTCGGTGGAGGGGGAGGGTTAGGCGGCGACCCACCGACCGACTGACCTAATGAGAACTTGACGCCAGTCCACGCCTGTCGGATGAAGTTGTACACCCGTCTGTAGAGCGGCCGGGTGGACGTGGACGGCGACGACGGTGGTGGCGGCGACGACGACGACTGGCCCCGGTGGTGGTGATGGTTGTGGTGATAGTAGGACGTTTTGTCCGCGAGGTGGTGGTGAGTGTTGTGCCGGCGCTGCGGGTGCGCGCGGCCGCGGTAGTACACGCTGTTGTGGTGGTAGTGGTGCAGATAGTGGTGGTGGTGCAGGAGGTTGGCGGTCGGCTGCGACTGCAGGTGGTGATGGTGGTGGTGATGATGGTAGTGCCCGGTGCCAGCGAGAGCGGTGCGGCCGGCACCACTGTTCACCATGGCAGCGGCCGCCCGTAGCGGCTGCGGCCGCGCCAAGCGCATGTCCACGTCGTCATCGTAGAACCGGTCGTCGAACACGTCCGGCCACTCCAAGTCCTCGAAGCCGATCGTCTTTCACGCCGGGCTGCACGGTCGCCGCGTGGCCGCCCGCCGTCGCGTCTCCGACGGATCCGACCCCCGCTCCCGCCGTCGTCGTCGTGTTCCCTCTTGTAGGCCGTGCTCGAGGGGTAGCGTTACTACCGCGACTGCTATAATAAGATCACGTCGTGTTATACGCCGGCCCGCGCGCACCGGTCCCGCGCAGTGTCCGCCAGTCCGTATCCGCGTCAACGCTAATCATAAGACGATAATACATTTATAATAATAAACATCACACTTTTATAATCTTATTGTCATATTTTGTCTATAACTATAAATTATAATAATAATAACAATATTATACTATGTGATAATAAAGTGATGGGGCAATGACGCATCGTGACCAAGCCACAGGAGTCATCAAATAGCGACCAGCGGACGAACTTTATCTGGTCCAAAAACCGAAAATTTATTTTTTAAATTATTATTTTTTATCGCGATTAGAATTCTTCATTTTTTTTTTTTTTTTGTTTTTTTTTTTTTTTGGCTTTTCTTTCTTTGATGTACATTACATTCTAATGTCTCGCAAAAATGTCCAAATATTCTAATACGAGGCAAGCACCCGACGATACAAGTCATGTCTGATAATTTTATTACCTACGTCTTACGTTGCTGTGCGTTTTAATGGGCTAAATAAATAGCCATGAAATACTATGCAAAAGTACCAATTAGTGAATAATATATGCGTAAAATATAAAATGTTTATTTTGAAAATAATAAATAGATACGCTTTAAAAATGTATTATACACGTTTGTATAAGACTCAGAATTATTCGTAAATATTTACTCCTACAAAATATGCATTAAGAATAATTAAAATTAAAGTTAAACAATCAGGTAATTGGATGTTGCACTGCTGTACAGTAGGTTACAAGTGGATCACTGTAATGGATGGTATTATGCATTTTCATTCAATGATATAACGGTTATGGTATATACATTGTTGTATACGAAAAACGGTTCTGAGCGGAGACGGTTTTTTAGTCTTGGATATTTTATAATAATATATTTATATTGTTATTACTTATTACCTATCAATACGGTAGGCGGTATAATATGACTAAAATCTTTATTCTTGGTTATTCAATATTTAATCCAAACTTTAAATTAAAATAACTATAAAAAGAATCCGTGTCTATATATATTTAAAATTTTTTTGTTAAAGAATTAACTACTTACGTACAACCTTGTTTTAAATTTTCAATCTTTAACTAAAAATTTTCAACTTGATAAATTATGTTAACATTTTAAGTTTAAAAGCTTATAAAAAAAATCTTGCCTATGTATTTGTAATACCCTTAAGCTGATATTGTAACAATATGTAAAGAGCCTTGTATTACATTTTTAAGAATTTTTACCCAACAAATAGATCTTTATTGAAAACACAACTTAGAAAAATTTTAAATTTTAAATATCCGTAATCAACTCAGAATGAGTAAAAATATTTTGAAAATTTTATCAAGAATAGAAAACGATAAAATAAACACGGAGTACACTTCAAGTGTCTACAGTTATTTGTTTTAGAGTTACACAAAAAACCAAATTTGATTTTGTCATAAACCGTTTTTGGGTAAAATTTCCTGTATTTCCTTAATTTTTTTTTTGTTTTCATAGCACTTGAAAACTACTGGGAATTTTAAAACTTGGTATCCCCAATGCACAACTAGATTCACTTTTCCATTGAACAAAATGCTGAAGTTGAAAATCGAAGCATTCCAAATTGGTGCCCCAAAATGTGATGACAGATATAAAAATGAAAAAAATGAAAAAAATAAAAACACACACGATTGTAAAACGAGTATTTTCATCGCTCCGCTCAGAATTCAAAACAATTATAAGCTACATATAAATAATCTAAAATATGTAAAATTAAATTAAATTTATTGAATTGTAAAACTTAAATTTGTACCTCATCAATATAATCAAAACCATTAATTGTACAGCTCTGATACTATGAAATATGCATTTTGATATAAGGTACGTAATTGTATAATGTTACTATATGATAGCACGTAAAACCGAATATTGAACGTTCTGCAGTCACCATGATATTAAATAGTAATTTTCAGCCACTGATAAACCTACTTTCAATATTTTAAACCACGAACTACTACATGTAGTAGTTCGTGTTTTAAACCTTGCAATTTATTATAATAGTAGGTATTAGATAAGTAATTGTATTAATGTGACATTAATGTTTATTTCTAGGTATCTAGTTTTAGTGACCTAGACAAAAGTGTTAATAACATTAAAAAGTCAAAAATACTATACCGGGTAATAACACAGTATTTTAGAGTACTTCCAAGTTTCAATAATATTATGATGAGATATTTTTATTAGTCAGACAAAGAGTTGAGAAATAATAATAACAACCAAAATGAGTAACGAATAAAAGAAAGGTTAAAGACCTGCATTGGTGTCTGTACATTTGGCGGAAACGAAAACCTATTTTTATTTTTTTGCGGAAACAATACATGCACCCTTTTATTGCATATACATTATATGTGACACATACACATTAAAACGAACATTACATTGTTCAGTTCCGCGAACCCGGAACCACTCTCAGATTCCAATAACAAATCAATAAATCTCAGATAAGGGCGATTACGTAAGTCGAACAAAAAAATAAACTGCATTCCATATTAGGTTAATTTATATTTTCGTTAAGCAATAAAAAATAAATCCAATATGCCAATAAAATCCTTCATATTTCAGACGAATTTCCGTGAATAACATTGCCCGGACCCAAGTTTCAACACAAATCGACATACTTTACAGTGCGAGAGTAACTGACATCGGACAACTATATTATTACTCCCTTTAAATTTCATTCGTAATTTTTTGAGTTAACACTTCACGCAAAAATAATTAGGATACCGTGTACCTATACCGTTATTGGCTTCACCCAATGCACTATCATCTTTGGTTGTGGTAACGTTGTGTAAAGTAAGATTAAATCTATAAATAGACACACAAAACTACGAAAAACATTTATTATTGTCGAAACAGTCACAATTTTTACCGTAATAATATTTCAGATTAAAACCATACTAAGGACCAACCTGCAGGTAAATCCCGGACAATATAACTATCAAATCCTATTTTACATAGTAAAAGTAGAATAATTTTAGTGATTTCACGACTTAATGCATTTGTGTGTGTGTGTATTAAAAACTTTTTAGAAATTTTCGCGTTTTCGAACATCAGAACACCGCCACTAATGAATTATGTGATAGTGAGACATTTTTAGTTATCATAACGTTTAAAACTTGTACAAGTATAAAAAAACGTATTAACTGATTAACTAAAACTTTTACCGTTCAAAACTAATTATTTAAGCACGCGCTCACGTATATGTATGTGATATATTTATATGTACTATAAATATAGGTACATGGTACATCCAAACGTATATCAACGTGAATGTGTATTAAATTATAATAATGCTTCACCATTGGTGATTGGCATGCTTAAGTATAAGAAATACATTATATTTTTCCAAGAGCCAACCGTTTGAAGACAATAATAATTTTTATTTTTTTTTATTTTACCACGTGATACGCGTACAAGCAATATTTATTTCCTGTGCGAGTTTCGCCGTGTATTTTTACTCATTTTTTCACGTGAAAACAACATGAATTAATCATTGTGGCGTCCAAACAGTTGAACAATTATAATTATAGCCACATAACTCTTGAAGATAAGTTTTTGTAAAAAGAAAAAAAGACTCATTACGACTAATCTGTTTTTTTTCTTTATCATAATGTAAGGCATCTTGTTATCAAAGTTACTTTCTTTTGGAAATGTCACGTCATATTCTTACCAAAGTTAGTACCTATACATACGTATATTACATGAAAATTATATTCGTATAAAAAGTACAAAAAACGATTAATTGTAACGTGAACAAATTATTATAACGATATTAAAACTATTAAAAACCAATTAATAATTTACGACACTGCACTAAAATTATCTTTATCCTATAGGTAGATAGGTAAGTCATATTGAATAACTTTTTTTTCATCAAAACTCAGAATGATATATATTAGTTTAGACATTTTTAACATTTTATATTGAAAACTATTTGTGTGTGTACACTTTACGATTTCTTCTCTAAACATAATTTACTCTCAAAACAATAAAGCGATTAAATGTAATGGTTTTACTGTTATAAACTTTGTACAATCCATTTTACGCAATGCACTTGAAAATGCCATAAAGAGATGAATGTAATTAAGATACAAAATTAATTATATTTTGTTATTACTGTCAAAGCATATTTCACAAAAATAAAATCTTATAGTTTTGTACCAACGTATATGGATTTATGATAATACCTATTTAAACGGTTTACATAATATTATATGATTCATATAAATTGGTAATAACAGTTATCGGTATATTTTAATATGATTATTTATATAAAATAACTTACAAAATATCAAATGTTTTAAAATACGTTATTAAGTTTAATGTAAAGGGTTTTGTATTTAAATACCTATTGCTATTTAATATTTTAGATTCTGAGCGGAGCGATGAACGTATTGGTTTTACAATGAAGAGAGTTTTTTTTTTTGTAGCAGTAGAATTTTTCAATATTTTGAGGGTTGTTTCTGGTAGTGAATTGGTTTTAGGGAGAAGGAGGAGAAGGGGGTTAAAAGTAAAAATTTATATTTTTTTTAAAATCTAAGGAAGAAACGAACAAAATAATTTTTAAAAAACGTGTATATGTAGGTATATTATATTTATGCGAAACCAGTTTTCTTGTTATAATTATAAAAACGAATAACCAGAACTTTAAATGTTAATAACATGTTTATATTTTATGCATTGTAAAAACATAAAACAATTTCAAAATAATTTTATGTATAGATTTGAAATTGTTTAATTGTTTTTTTGTAAGCATTTGAATTTCAAATTCTGACAAATTTCGTAAAATCTTGAAATGAGCAAAGTATTTTGTAGTTCAAAAATGTAATGCAAGATTTCTCGTGATATTAAAGAATTTTTGTTAAGCCATATTTATCTTTTATGAGGGCTTTAATATCAAATTTGTACAACATTCATCTAAATCAAGGCTCACAGAATCATTTTCTTATCGTATACCATGATTTACGATTGAATTCAAATTAAAAATATTATTCATTACAATACCCTACTCAACAATCGGCATCTATACCTTCAGCAGAGCAATTTCACTGATTATTTAAAAAAATATATATATACGCATACTACATGATTGTCTAAAATTCTAAATGGATTGCAAAAATTCAGTCATAAATAATTTATCATACAGTATAATAGGTATAAGCACTCACAGTAGGTACTCTTTACAGTAAAATAACTTTTCGGTTTTATTTATTTTGCATTTACCATCAACGAAAATATTTGCATATTATGTCTAAATTATACAAATGTTGAAATAAAATGCTGTAATACCTCCGTAACTAAACGTCTACGGCTGTAAAAAATAAATAGTTTGTATAAAGTTATAGATAAAACATACATTTCATATCGCACGTTTAATGTTTATATGTGTCATTAATAATTCTATTTTTATTGTTTGTGATAAAGTTATACGAGGATAACAATTATTACTAATTTAATATAAATTCTGTTAGTAATTTTTTATTTTATCGAGTCATTATTATTATTATTGTCACATTTTTCTGCAAATACCTTTTCAATTAAAATTAGGGCTCAAAGTATTTCGTGTTGACTATGTAGTACACTCGTGACGTTTTGTATATCGTATCTCAAGTATATTTTTAAAAGGAAAATTTTTGGTTTTCTCAGTAAGTATTTCTCTATGGGCGAAAGAAAAAACCCTCGGGAAAGTACGAAACATTTTCAAATTATAAGCAAGTGCAATTCTGACCGAGTTCAGCTCTTAATCATACTTAGAATACGATGATTTATCATTGATTTAATGTTCACTATCACAAGAAACCGCTATCCTGGGACCTGGACCTCAGCCATTTTCGTTCAAAGATGATATACTTAACGTTTTCTTCAACCGACCACAATCCAAAAAAAAAACTTCAGTATCATTTAAGTAACAGTGATGACTAAAGTAAAAAAAATATTTCATGACTATTCTTTTCAGCAGAAACATAGTATTACTATATTTGTTAAACAACATACAAACATGTACAGTAAATAAGTCAAACTTTCTTTATTTTATGCAATTTACTATAATTTGTGTAAGTTATTCAGGCTTATAATATTATTTTTATGATTTTAACCAAAGAATCTTCTTGACCTAATTTATTATTACTTCGGGTTTAGGCTAGAAGAGGCCGTTGTTTGAAGACCATGTATTTTTATATTTTAATCATAGTGTTTTCCCAAGTTGAATATAATTTAGAAAGAGTTGTGTACAACAATCTTATGTTCTTAAATCTAAACAACTTTTTTCAAATTAATTTAAGCCGACTATTTTAAAAATAAAAACAATTATTATTTTGAACGAATTTAAGAAACATAATCTTTATTCCCACCGCATTTAAGCTTTCCTGGCATTATATTTACGCGTTGAATTTGTCACGTAAACAGTCCTAGTGGAAATATTTTATAAGACTTTTACTGTAGAGGCCAAAATAATCATAAGTCGAGCGCACGTGCAAACTAACCTGACCTGAACCATTTACCCCTAGCTGCTACCAAATGGTAACTAGCTGTCCCGTGACTTTACGTTTTAAGGTGCACATGAATCCTAAATGTTCTCTTGTAGAACGAGACGAAATCTGCGCACACCTTTTATTTGCGTACATAAAACGAAAGGGTTAACAAATGTACAACGAGATTGTTTGGTTATTTAATTATTCATTACACACTCACTTGTGTTTTGTTTGCACGCAAACACGCTGAGAATAGATTTCTTTTGTCTTACGGCGTCGTCAAAAATTAGTGACGTCTACACGAGTTAGAGAGGTAAAAACGATAAAATAATATTATGAGCTGTGAGCAACCCAGCAATGATGGAGATTATTACAAACCACCGTAATTAAAAAATATATACTTTTATTCATAATCAGTATGTCTGTAATTTTTTGTACCTACTACATCCATAAAAAAATATTTTACAATTTATTATAGAATTAAAATTGTGCATCTTGTTACATGTTATTATAACTATTTAGTCTTTCGTAAGATTCCATGAATAATGCAATTTTAGCATTTATACCGATAACGTAGTGCATAGAATAATAAATAATGTACAAAGTATGTACGATAATTATATGGTTGCAGTTTAAATGTGTTTACTTAATTAATTTTTTTTTTTACAAGTATTCAACTATTTTGATAAAATAATTGATCATTGTATTGAATGTGTCAAGAATATTTCAAAGAAATTGTTTTTCGTAACACCACCGGGAGTTTAAATTTGTATTTCATACTGACATATATTATTACATAGAGAGTACCTATTCTCCACCTGTATCAATGATTGCCAACAAATTTTTAATAAAGTGTTTCAATTATCAATAGAAATGCATTCCGATTTAGTTATGTTTTGTGAAAATGACCTGAATTATATTTTTTATAGAAATAAATATTTGAAAAAAAAAATAATAATAGACTTTACTTTTTAAGTTTTATCATTTGTATAGTATAAAACCATTCTTCTAAATTGTAAAATATGTAAATATGTTATAAATAAATTATAACATGGCATGGTAGTACTATTACAACTGAAAACTTTCTGTAACTTATGAAAAAAACCAAAGAGTTAAAATATGGAAACGAACACGTACGTAACAGAAATACGAGATCACCCCTGCAGTTGACGATTGGATTGAAAGTATTTTTTTTTTTTATTACAAGCATTATTTGAGTTTACCCGCCGAATTCAAAATCGATAATTGCCGACTTTCAATGTTATCAACCGATTATTATACTTATTGCTTCTGAAATACAAACAATACGTGGTGGAAACGATAACCAGCCGACTTCTCGTGTAACGCGCTGCGGGAAACACTGTAGTCTAAGATATTTTACTTAAAGTATGGGGGGAAAACCATATAGTTTTACCTCTAGAACGTATTTAACTCTCGCAACCCACCGTGAATGCATAACATAGGTACGTACTATGATATGCGCACACTAACATTTTATTAAATTATCCGTTCAACGGTCCGCGCTGCAATCATTGTACTTGAGTAGTTGTGTTCTGTAGTGCGTACCTACCAACATGTTCTTGAAAATGGGTGTTGAAAATTGTTGCAAATCAATTGCAAAATATTGACGTCGGTTAAGTTGATAGCTCAAAGCGGGGGTGTCAACTTATTGTAACATTGAATCATCTAATTAGTTATTTTACAGTATCTACTAGTATCAGACATTAATTAACACATTGTTTCCTGCTTCATAATACTTAATTGTTTTTTTTAATAATAATATTACGTATAAAAGACATTATATGTCGCTGCATTGAAAAAAGTATCAAAAGAACACTTCGAGGAAAAACCGTACAAAATAAGGGACGAGCTCGGTGCTGCATTCATACATAATATACTTATTAGTTTAGCGTTTTAGATTTAACATTGTGGATAGAACAATATGAAATGTTGTAAAAGAACGGCGGTTTTCGTCGCGTTTTAAATGGCAAAAGAATTGACGAAAACAAAACGAAGATTATACATAAATGGGTTTTGTTGCTGATAATAAGAGAAGTAGTTGCTGTATATTATCATATATATATTTGAAACTCAGTATTGTTTGACCGAAGAGGTTATTTTTTGTTGTTGCTGTTTGAAATGAATAAGTTCGGTCGAATGATGTACTTAAACCGGCGAAATCGCTACATCATTCCACTACCAAATATCCTATTTATATAAATGTAAATCTAGAATATTTTGTTTCAAGATAAAAAAAACCAACACGATTTATTCTGAAGTAAAAACAAAAACAATGTTTAAGGCACCACAACCCGTATACTGCAGTACATATTTTACACCAACCAACTTATAAATTAGCTATTTGGACATTAAATAATACCTTTCTCATCGATTTGAATATTATATAAAAAATCTTCTATAGATGTTTTTTTTTTTATTATTCTTGTTGCACTGCAGGTATTTTTTCACGAGAAATTTAAAATTAAAAAGTGTATACTACAAGTTCAGCGCACAATAGAAGTTCACTTACACAGTTCCGGAACAAAGAGTCACCGCCGTGTTTGAAACTTGGAACGCGGATAAGTCCAATTATAATAGTTAGAATTATTTTTGTGAGATTTGTATACATTTTTTACAGGAAACATCTCAACTAAATAACAGAGCGCGCAGAAAATTGTACATAACAGCTGCTACGTATGAGTGGAAAAACAGCTTTCTCGAAATTCAACACTCCGTAAATTTAATTACAGAAACATTGGTTTAACTGTTAAACTGTGCAAGTATCACTGTATAAATAAGCCATCCGATTAAATATGTGTGAATATAAACTATAGCTCAGTGATCATGCAGTATTTTATAATAATAAAATGGTCTACGATCGATATTAAATACATTTCAAATTTAAATCTGGTTATAAATTTAGTTGGAAAAATGTTGTGGTTTATTTTTTATTGCGGAACGAGTTATTTACGCGATTCAAACATTTTTATTCAATTTTCTTTGTTTGTTATAAAATTATTTTAATTAGTTTAAATTTCAAACTGAAGTCAAAACACTCAAAACTAATGGTAGCTATATAAGAAATTCGTCTCTCTGCAAAAAGACAAGGCAATTTAATTAGTTGAATAATTAGTTTTTTTATCCAATCGGTCGGATTAATCTAAAGCTTATTACGCAGAAGCTGACAACGGTTTGGCCAGTAACCAAATTAATTATAAAATAATCATAAAAATAATACGGAATATAATACATTATATTTTCGTAAACTTATTTTTTAATATGCCTAAACAATCACTAAACATTTGATGAATCAATATAGTAAGCTCCATTCAATTTTAGTGAACCCATTAAATTAATCAATTTTTTTATGCAGTCGTCAGCCAGTGATACATAATTTTCATTTATTATTAGTTATTATATTTGGTACAGAAAACTTGTATTAATTGTTTGTTATTAAATACCTAATGACGAATACGTATTATGATTTATTGTATGTAGTTAGTAATTTTTATAATATTCCTGAAAATAAGCTGGTTGATTGAATAAAAACTAATTATTCCCAAACAGTCTGTCCTATTGAAAAGTGCCTAATTTTTCACATAGAGACAAATTTCTCACATCGCGACCTAGTGTATATTTATTAATATACATATATATATATATTTTTTTTTTTTGACACAAAGAATCGACGAAAAATTATTTGATCGAATGATAAATTATTTTCTGAAAAAAAATGTACAGAAACCATCATTCCTATCGGATTAAATATCGCCTCTTTCAACTGAATTCTTAGCTAATATAGAATGTTTCCAGCGGCAAAAATAACAAAACTTATGGATTACAGGCCCATCGGAAATAACTGGCACATTCATAACAAAATCCATTTACACAAAAGACTGCAAAATCAATTTTTGTGGCTTCCGCGTGATGAATGATTCATTGGAGCAGACGTTTTTAAGCACACGTTCAACAGATTTCTAGTCGGTTGCCCGATCGACACTGCGTTCACTGGCTTATCGTGAAAAGCATTATTATTTATTAGAATTACTGTCGTTATTGCACATTACTTATTTATGTGAAATGCTTTTTCAAAATGCGTTTAATCAATGTGAACATATAGAAGCACTCCAGACGTCGCAGTCGGCTTGTAGTTAAACACACATCCAAATCGTGCGATCCGATTAATTCGTAATATTGTAATCGCAAAAAAAAACTTGTTGCGACAAATTATATTGTTTAGGTAATGTGCGTCAGATAATATTATAACATGATTGACACAAAAACTCTTATATTATAAATAAATATCCCGACAGCGAAACAATAAATTAGGTGAAATGATTTCAGTTCCCTGGTGAATTTAAGGTTACCGCTATAATAGACACTGAAGGATGATTGTCTTGTTCTGACTTTTCGGTGAGAATGCTTAAAAATTATATAAACATAAAACTCAAATGACGGAAATCACTGTGGTAATGTTTTCGATTGCTTTTAATACATACAAAAATAACTTGAACCGTAAATGAAAGCGACGGCTGCATAATATATCCATTATATCCGGACGGTCAAATGAGATTTTCGAAAATTATTTTTGAGAATGACTGGTACTATAAATTATAATACCGCAGGTTAAGTTATATTGGGACAATCATAAGTTTAAGGTCACTGTCTTATTAAAATATATATTATGTACACATAAGCGCGTCCGTTGTGTTATTTTAATTAATATCTACTACATTATTGAAACGGGACATTTTCCGCGCCTTTACCCTACAATTATAACCATGGGCCCGTTAATTTTTTTTTTTATAATATTATTTTTATGTTAATTTTGAACAAAAATGTATTTTACTATCGTTTTTGCTTTATTGGTTCCTACTTTCCTAATTTCGTAGTTTCATGGAGATAATGTTACGAAACACGTTAAGTCAGATAAATATAATAATCCTTTATACAGATATTATCTATATTGCTATATGCAGAAATGTAAATTTTTCTTACCAATGATCGCTTAAATTATAAATTTATTTCATACACATTTTACATTCATAATATTAGTAAGTACCTATTTATCGAGATAAAAGATAAATTAAATTTATCGTTTATATAATATATCTTGGATAAATTAATGTAGTGTTGACTACACTGTACTGTAATCTTTATTCTCTTATACAGATGATTTTGTTTTCGTTATCTACTTATCTGGTTCTTATACTAAAAATAATCATAATAAAAATATTATTTAATAACAGAAGGTATATTAATAAAATAATATTATTTCTGAATTTATATTATTACAATCGATTATTCATTGTCATACACGGGATACTACTCCTAAATCATAATACAATATATTATTCTAGTACATATTGCAAATATTTTTGATTTATTCCATTCATTTTTGAAAAACTTACACTTGGGGGGGGGGGGGGGTTGGTAGATGCCCGTTTAATCCATCCCTGGGCCGCTGGACGGGGTCGGAGTGCCTAAATTTAACGACCAATAAATACCACACGCGATGCGGTCGACTTCCTTTTTTGCCATTCCGATGAATAACGTTTCGAATTTGAATATAATAATATACTATTAGTGGTTGGCTCGCCACTATATTATATCGACTTATTATCCGACCGGACCGGTGTACACAAAAAGCGTGCAGTTACAATAATATTGTATAAAATAAACGTAAAAAAAATTCAACAAAATTGAACACCCCAGCGGTCTGATGGTTTTTCACAATTAGTCACGCTCCGGTTTTTAATTCAAAGCGTTATGATAATATCAACACGTTAGATTTATCGCGTAATCGGTCATAATTCATTTTAACTACAATGCCGAAATAAACATTTTTTCCACTGCTTTTTTCCCGGTAAAATATTTTTTTAAACGTGTCATTTGCTATGCCAAACACGATTTGTTTGTTTTTTTATTTTTTGCTGAAATCGCCCCGAAAACACATCAGCTAAAAGGATTTTCGAAACACGCCTTAGGCCGATTTATGAGCAAAAAAATTATAAACATATCACTCTCTACTTGTATAGTTGTATGGCATGTGGTATCAGTCGAGAATCACACCCGCCGTCGGTAAATCGATTTAAAATGTTATCGAGTGTATGGAAATAGAAAACACGCATGTTCGATGTTTGATATTTAATATTGATATTAATTTTATCATTTCATTCTATTAGTTCATGGACGGATAAGCTTCGGTAGAAATTTCGAAATATACACACTGTTGTCTGTGAAATGTGATATATTAAAGTAATTAATTGTGCTGTAATAATATATCGTAGAAAAAATAACAACTCGACTATAAATCAACATTGCTTGAGGGATGAAAAATTCCACGTGTGCAAAAGTTGAAGGTGCATCACAGTAACTGAAGTATGGAGCAAGAGAACATTTTTTTTCTTTTTAAAAATCAACTGATCAATGGTGACATATTATTTCGGAAAAAGTCATGAAACACAACTTCACTATCATTACTCCGTTGGCAGTTGAAAAGTAAAATAGTTTACACTGTTTCATTCTTTAGATTATTATGTCCATCGACTAATGAATACACTATTGATATTATAGAACTACTCAATTATTCTTTCAGCGGATGATTCAATGCAACAACATATTTATATTGCCAACATATTCTCATACACTCATCATCTAAGGTACGCATAAAAATGGTTTTTGCTATACCTGTGGGCAATCCATACCTGTGGTGAGTACGTGAGTGTATAATTTGACTCTAAAGTATCAAAAAATGCAAAAAACAAGGTCCACCATAACCGTGGTTCAAACTCGACACTTTCTGTACTGAAATACACAGGCTTATCGCATTAATAATAATTATTATTATCATTAAAACCAATAGCAACCATTTATAAACAAAATTTTCCATCGTTAATCTCAAAATCACTGTTTGAGAATCTTCCCGGGTTGGACCTCTTATTTACATTTTTTGTGACAAAATGTATCTTCTTTACCAAGGTCTAATCTATATCTCTGTACCAAATTTCATCGCAATCGGACGAACGCGCGGGAATGCATAAAGAACATAGCTAGATAGAAACAATTTTTGTGTTTTAAATATACATATACTATATAGATTAGTCTATTGTTTTATACCTATTTTATTATTATTAGTATTGACAAATACGAAATATTATTATGTTTATGGTATTGCTTATACTTGAATAATTGAATAATTAATAGTTTGACTAATAACACAAACGTTTTAATCACCCTATGTGGTATTATAGAGTCTAAGTCTAGACACTTTTAAGTCTATATAAAACGGGAAGGAAATCAATTCAGTTGATTGTATAATAATTGTTCAACTATAGTTTTAATATTTAATTACTGAAATGAAAATTCGTCGATACCAATTCGTATATTATATAATATTATAGACTATGGCGCCAATGTCGGGTAAATTACTTTTGAAAAGTAATAAAATTACGTTACTCGTTACATTAAATAATTTTATTTAAATTACATTCAACTTACCTAACATTATTTTTATTATATCATTTCATTTTTTCATTCAAAAAGTAGTGCGTTAAAAACAACGTTACTTTTTTTTAAATAATTACAAAAACAGTCCATATAACGACTAATAAGTATTAGGTACATTGTTAATGACTTAATGCTATACACGAACCAAATTAACAAGTATTAATTCCTGGGATCATTAATAATATTATTGATTATTATTTATCATCTAAAACTTTTGGAATCCCAAAATGTTTTAATTGATTTTTAATTTTTCTTGAATTTCCTAAGTCTAGCACCTAGTTTTTGTCAAACGTTCTACATTCATAACTTATTTCAATAACGTGGAAAATATGAATATCACGTTACTCCATAGAAATTAATTTAAAAAATGCAATTGCATTAATTTAAATAAAATATAATGAAATTACTACGACGTTACTGCAAACGTAATGTCGTTACAGTAATTTGTAATTTACTTTACGTAGTTACTACCCAACACTGAAGTTACTAATGTTTTAGATTTTTTAGTACCTAAGTAATGACTGTAGAGTATTATACTGATCTTTTCTTTGAACAATAATTTATTTTAATAGAAAAGATTCTTGAAATTATTTTAAAAATTACATTTAAAAAGAGATTTGAGTCTGAATATCGGATGAAATATCAAAGAGGTAATTATTCCTATTTCTTATTATTTTCTCTTCAATTTTGTTTCCGTATAAAACTATTTGTGAATGCCTTTGAGCGATAAAGTGTTCAAAAAATAAAAAAAGATAATAATGAAAAACCCAGTACTTAAATTTGCAACATCAATACATTATTCACTTTAAAATCTAAAAAGCTTATCGAGGTTGAAACAAAATCTGAAATTCTCTGCAAGCATATTTTCTATTGCGCATAGTTAATATCATATTATCGGAAATCAAATTGAAATTGAACAATTGGTGAATATAACGAAAACGGAATAGGCGCAACGCTATGGCAGTTCACTATAAGTACATACTAGTCACGCAAGCAGTTAAAACAGCAGTATTAAATTAAGGAGTATATAATTGATTGAGTATGACAAAGTGGGATAATATAATAAACGGAGTATGCAAGTGTTTTATTGGCTGTAGTTCAAATACTTAATGTCAACCGTATATTATATCAATGAATGTTTGCACAAGTAAGTTTAGTATACCCTACAAAATTGTAGGAATAAATACAAAATATTGAACACGCGCATGAATACAATATAGTATATTATTATGACGTTTATTTTGTCATACAAATATAACGAAAAAAATTTAATTCGAAATTCAGTGATGGCTGATCGCAATTGATCAACGGGTATAATTGCAAGGCAGGAACCACAGATACATAAACCTAGTAAGATATGAAATAAATCGCATAGATGTATAATATACCTCCGGCATAATCTGTGATGATAAATAAAATTATTGAAAATTCGCCATACAATTGATCAATCATGTATTTCTAATCACCATTTATTCAACTAACAAAAAAAAATTAGTCATCTCCGTCTCATTTGTATAATAAAGTGCAGCGAAAATAAACCGATAAGAACAAAAACGAGATTGGCGTTAAAGTATTGAATCGGATATGTCACATTGTGTAATCTTAAACACGTGAATTTACTGCATATTATACGGTTAATAATCGTGCCACGTGTGATCTGCTTTTTGGTATCATAAATTAGATGCACACTCGCACGACAATAAAAACGCTACATTATTATGTTTCGTGGGCTGCATTTTAATAGGCACCAACAAAAAAGTATAATAACTTACGGGCTGATTCCCCAAACATTGTTCATTGTTCATCCTCATCGTGCTATCCTTTAATTATAATAATATACGTTTATTCCTTTTAAATTCAGGTTTTTGGAATGTCTAAAAGTATACTCAACGATAATGTTTTCAATTACTTTTATTATTTTTTTTTTTTAATGATTGCCTTCATTGTTAATTATATTTATATAGTTTTGATTAATCGTGATTTACTGCAAAAAAAAAGAATTTTCATACAGAAAATAAAACATCAAAAGTCAATCCCGATTTAAAACGATAGAATGGTTAATTTTAATATTAGGTAAAGGTACTTATACATTCCAATTATCAGAATTTGAATAGATACCGTCAAATTATGAAATAGGGATGCTTGGCGAACCATCCTGTATATACCAACATATTACGCATGGACACCGTAGAAGTGATACACATTACACAATAATACGTATATTATCATGCTTATATGGTGTAGGTCGAGGAATAACGACGATAGGCATATTGAGAACGTCTGATGATATTATTATACGACAGTAAATTGATGGTGGATACCTATATAGTCACTATTAATATATACGCTCAATATTTAGAAATATTATGATGACATATTTGACCGCCGAGAGTGATGGTATGTACCTATAACTTACCATACGATAACCGACGACAACCGTGGTTTTCGTGAGGCATTATGTTATGGCGCAATGATTTATCGAACATTTTTGGCCGGCCAAATAGTGCTGTGATTTACGCATACGTGTTGAGATATACGCAGTTAACCAGGGTACATGGCTTAAGAAGTGTCACTTGCAAAGTGCGATGGTCGGTATTACGTCAGTGTGCTTTCAATTTTAATGACCGCAAATTATACTGTTATCATACGACCCGAATTATCAAACACGGTGGTCGTCGTTGAAAATGATGTCGGCTGCAAGACGGTGTACTCACACGACTCGAATCGTCGTATTACTATACGTTATTCTATAAGAAAAACTCAAACCAATTATTATAATTATTATTATTGATGTCATCGTTGTCGTCGGTTGGTAGGTCGATACGATTCGATTGTATTTCATTATCGCATTGCATAATATTAAAGTATATTAGGAAAACATGACACGAATCCACCTGATTGCACCGAGTGGAAAACTGTATACTTTGTATATATTTGCGTTCGTGCTTATAATACAATACGTATATCACGTAGACTCGAAATAATTATTATGATATTCGGTTTCGTTCAATTGACATTTTCCGTTGTCTTTGCGCTTGTGTACCTGTTTTGACTATACAACGCGCCGTGTCAGCACCATGAAAGCATATTAATACTAATAATAATATTATAGGAATTGTACCTACTAGGTATTATTGTTATTATTATTGTCTTTTGACATTCGGTACTACATCACACCAAATATTTTTTTTAGACGATAATAATTCATAATATTATACGTCTGGAAAATAATAAATATTATTATGACATACATATTTTGTAGACAGTAGAGTGTAGACACACATACACAATACAATATCATATTGTAGAGAGAACCCTTTCACAAAAATAATAATATAATATTATTATTTTTATTATAAATTATTTCATTACACCACACGTTCTTGTTGCTTTTCACTATCTGCCGTTATGGCGACACGACATGTTGCATTATCACAAATCTTCGTATAATCCAAAGATACCGGAGGCGGACCCGAAATTAAAAACAAAATAATATTTCATCTTCATTTCGTTGCTCGTGAAACCTAGGCAACGGGCGCGGCTGAAGTGCAAGAGACGTGTTCTTCGTGAGCGTTTTAAACCCCGGACGGAATATGGTGATACCGAGTTTTTTGAACTTTTGAGTATTTGTACCACGTACGTGGTATCATTTTGAATCTACTGTTTAATCTGTACACACACTCGCGGTGTGACAAGGTGTTTAAGGGATTTCCGTACAAACACCGAGAAACACATTCCCCTTTTGCAGATTGAGATCATAAGAAAATCACATTATTACGATAGGTAACTCATTTAATTTCAAACATACATTACAATGTCACAAAACGAGAATTATTATCGTTCCTATAAAAACTCTTACTTTGATACGTCACGCGGTTTTTGACATTTCCGGAAGGCAGATATTTTATTTCTATTCCAATTATGATACTAACATGGGACGATTCTCAAAGTTTATAAAAAAAAACCCAGAAAAAGTCTATAGGTATACACTCGCGTTCGTTTAATTCAATAGGAACGTGATTATCGAAACTGGTCATACGTTTTCCTACGGTGAAAACGGCGGTCACAAACGGTATACATGTTTGTGCATGTGGTACATCTTAAAATGTAATATCGATCCGTGAGCAGTTATAATAGACGTGTACGACATGAAATAATTCTCGTCAAAGACAATAAAACACCCGAAATCGAGAAACGGAACCGAGCCGGGTCCATTATATTGGTGATAAGGAATAATGCAAAAAGCCGACGATAGACAAATATAATGGATGATACGCAATATATTAATTGGTATCGCGTAATTAAACGAGACAAGTTCTGAGCAAATTCGATGAAAGTTTAATATTAATAATATCATATTATAGTCGTCGTGGATATGCTCAAAATTTGCCGTTTGTTCTCACGGACGTATCATTTTTATACATCTCCGTTGAAACCCGACGGCCAGAAAAATCGTCAAATCACACGACATTGGTAGGTATAACTAAGCGACAAAATTCAATATTAGATATCATTATTATACTACCTATTGTACATTTTTACAACACTGCGGAACGAGAAAGTGTGTGGTCCCCCAACCTGTGAATATTATAACAAGGTGAATAATGTTTGCAACAATTTTCTAATGTCCGATCGTGTTTACGTGTTACGGACTTGTGGTTACTTTTGTTACTAGTGATATTTATCGACGAAACTTAAACAGATACGCACATCACACGGTATTTTATGAAAGTTACGTGCAACCGTGATTACAAACACGCTTACCACGACATAATATTTTCGTTCAACGAGCATACCATAACACTGTTTAATATTTTGACAAAAACAAAACGAATAATACGCACCACACACACACACACATGTGCATATACGCGTAGATTATTGGACGTGTATATAAATCCTCATAGTATCATGTTCTGAGTTATTACACGTGGTCGTGTAAATAATGGCCACAACGTTTTAATATACTCAGTGTCCACGATTAGATTAAAATTCAATTACGCGTAGACGTTTTTGCGTTAGTTTATAATATTATAATCAAATAGTGAACGTTTAAAATCCCAGTTTTCAATTAATTTTATTGTATAAAATATAATAAAATACTATACGTACGAACATAACAATAATATTTAAGCAACATAAACACTGTTTAAACGAATTAAATTTCATCGCATATACGCATAGTCGCATGCATATTATATAATATAATATCCATCAGAAAATGATTTCACGTTGATTGAGTTAGTTTCCATTTTAAATGTATGGAATGACTAAATCGAAGGCCCACGACTTACAGTTTAATCTAAAACAGTTAGATAATGCGCCGGCTCTGAACGACACAACATATTAAGTTTAGACTCGATTTACGGATCGGGTATAACTGATAAGCAAACAAAAACCATATTATTATACTGTACTTTATTTTTCTGCATAACACATAGGGATTATTTGATATTTGAATTCCACTGCATGGTTCTAAAAACATTATACGCCCAAATTGTATGCACATCAATAATCTACCATAATCGTTGTGTTTTGTTGTTTATACTCGTTAGGCATATAACATGACCAATCTGCAGTGTTAAATTTTAGAATAAACAAAACAGGTAGTTTGTATTCGACTTTAAACAAATAAATGCTGTAAAACAGCGTTTTTTTAAACGATTCTTTTCGGCACCACAATCAGCGCAATTTAATATTTATAGAACAAAGTTTATTCATATAATATTATTTTATATTCATTTTAGTGCAAATAATAACATGGTTATAGGTATGTATTCCTCAAATAACAAATATGTTGTTTATAAATTGTATAATATTTTATATTATTAAGCAAACATTATAAACTACAAATAATGAAACGATCATAAAAAATCGTGTTATTTAAATACCTACTATTTAAACACTAATTACAATAGCTATTTTACTTTAAATTTAAATTTTAAATTGTATTTAACAACTTAGTTGGATATTATAGTGTAGTACAGTGTTTCTCAACCTGGGGGTCACCAACTTATTATTTAGGGTCACATATGAATTAAAATTGTATATATTATATGTATCTGTAAATGTTTGGTATACATTTTGTTGATTAAAAATAATTATAATTATATTTTATGTTGTGTACAATGCACAGTAATTTTCGTATTGATTATTAATAGTATTTAAAAAAAATATATGTAGGGGGTCGCTAAAAAATTGAAATTCAAAAAGGGGATCGCCACAATAAAAAGGTTGAGAAACACTGGACTATAGTATATTATTTTATTACATACACTAATAAATTGTCTGTCATTGTGAACGAATAAAGAAAAACTCGCAAGCGTAACGTGACACATTAGATACCTAATATCGATTTATAGCACAAAACCTAAAATCAATGCAAAACAGTCCATCAATATATGATGGATTGGACGTGTGTACTATAATTATATTTAACTTTAATGAAAACAGTTACGATAATACGATGACTTAAACTACGCCAAGCCCGTTTCATAATTAAAATTTCATTTTATTTTGACCATTGATTTTTGTTTTTGTATTACACCGCTCAAGTTAAGTAAACATATTTAAATGGAAAAGTAATGAATTTGTATATGCTACAGATATTCCACAATTTATGTGTACTAATTATACCTATATTATGTATAATATAGTGAATCAAATCTAATTTGTATCGGTTGTACATTAAACTATATTGATATATACTGATGAATAGTTAATTGCAACAGAGCCTCTGCATAAACCATGAATATATTTAAATAAAATATGTGGGTGACTTTCAACGAATATCTACGACTCGTAGGTATTTCGGTAAAAAAAAAAAATATCTAGAGCAAATTTTCATGACACCTAAGTGCTCTTTAAAATACTCGCATCAACTTCGGGTCTTTTTTAAACCAATCTAACGAGTGTCCTTTTATCGGTAAAATCCACAACGTTCCGGATATCACCATTCTCCTCACAATGCTCACCACTTAAATATGGGCCTCCGGTTTCAGATTTTTTTCCCCTAATATTTGTTTTACTTTTTTGCTTCACTGAACTAAAAAATCGGATTGGCCGAAGATTATAAAATTGGATTATTGCGAAATTCTAAACTCACTTTATTTGCCACAGTTTTATTATTATTTCGTCTCTCATGATTTTTTTAAAAATATTTTTTACGCTTATCGTAATAATATCAGGTAAAATCTTTTCTACGTCAGATAATATTGATAAATTGAATATCATACATAATTTATAAAATATTGTTCGGTAAAATGCGTATAATTGGAACGAACATTTTTTCCTACCGTAATTACTGAGAAAAGTACACGTTTAGTGTTTACATTTAATTAAAAATTTCGTATTACCTACACATTTTTAACAGAATATTACTAGGTACCTATAATTATTTACATTATATAAATAAATATATGTATATTTTATACATTATATGACTATAATATAAAACGACGAGTGCACAGTTTTGCAAAGAACTTTGAAAATCGTGTGTTCGATAGAGCAAAACGAGTAAGCGGAGGTTGACGCAAGCTGTGCGCAGTAGAATCCTATAAAGCTATGGTTTATATTATACAATATGCTGTTCTCGTTACATAATGTAAAAATAGAAATGAATATCAATACACGTAGGTATTAACTGATCGAATAGGAAGGAAATTGTATTCCCCAAGAATAATGGTCTTACTTAAAGACAACAATATACATAATATTATGAACTAGAACAAAAAAATATCGTCCTATATATAGCTATATTATAGGTACCTACTTATTATTTGTTTTTCTTTAAATGCTTTGATATTTTTGTTTTTATTTTTAAGTGATATAATATGTATAGTATTATGTAATATATATATAATATATATAATATATGATATAATATAATATATGTATAGAATGTATGTATGTATTTATAATATATATGTAATTTATTGTAATTGTACTGTAAGTGCACAATGTGGTTATTTCTTTTTTGTTTAAGTATCTAAATTTCTTAAAAGGTTTTCCAGTTATCAGTATAATCACACCATGATAACCACTCACGAGTTTGTATTAAAAACGCGTACCAAATACACAAAAAGTGCAAACACCTATTTTTCAGTTTAGGTATACACTTATTAAATTTAATATAAAGATACAACATCTATTTGGCAAAAATAAAATGACGTGTAGGTACCTACCCCGTTTATATACAATCATTAATGCGCATTAGAGTTAATTCGAATTCATCTATCGTATTAAATAATTAATGCGCATAATCAAAAGCGTTTATGCACACCTAACTGTTTCGAATTAATTGATCTAATGCACATCAACGATTACATAATATTGTTATATACGTGTTAATATATAGACTCACACAATTGACAATAAAATATTCGACGAAACCTGAGGGTTAACATAATAATATTATATTCTTTTAACCAAAGTAACAGTTTTACTTTGCATAAAATATTATTGGAATGTAGTCGTATAACGTTCGTTAAGTTTTCCAATTTTCTCTGCACACGCGTGTTGCCTCACTCAAGTTTTTCAAACTCTAACAATGCCAGTTTTGAATCGTTTGAAACGATATAACTTCAAATATAACGAGTAACATATACATATCATAATATGAATATAATATACGCTAAAGATGATTTTCACGATTAAATTTCGAGATTGAAAAGTATGCAATAATTAACACGTATGAAAAATAATTATCTTTGTACGACCTATAAGATTATTTTTGTGATAAATGTCGCGGTATACATGTTTATTATGGTTAACGAAACAAAAAATATTATATATACCTATCTATAAAAGTTATACCACTTAAATGTAACTCGTAATAAATTAATATATATTTTAAAAAATATTTAAATTAAAAAAATAATTACTCTGTTAGGTAAGACCACGTTTACGATCTTACTAAAACAAATTTAATACATTTATAAAGTCAACGATTAATACAATTATTATCAACCTCAAATTAAGTCTTAAAATCTGATTATTACTTCTAATTGCGAAATTTGTGTTTTGAAATATTATTCAAACAAAATACATTTCTTCAAGTCATATAACACGAAATGCTGTATAGAGATACCTACATGTTCGACAAAATGAAAAATCTAAATGAAATAACACTGTATGTAGGATGCAATTTATAAATCATTATTATGACTGCAGTAATCGCATGTATACAGGGCAATTCACCAAGCATTCTATTCTCATTTTCTTTTAAAAATTAATTTATTCAAATTTTGATTTTTAGAATTTCTTTTATACTCAAAGACAAAACTTAAAAATTATTGATTTGTCTGTACTACTTGCAGAGTTCTGTGATGATGCAAACTGCTGTTTTTAAAATAAGAACACCTCCCCCCCCTTTTTACTGTAAATTATTTAATAGATAATTTTTTTGAAAATTGTTGATGTCCCAATTCTAAATATTCGAATGAGTAGTTTCTTAGTTATTAAAATGTTCGTACTAAGGATAATAGTCCTTAAAAATGGTTTTACAAAAATATAAAATAGACGTAAAATTGGATCTAGTATTTGTGATACTTGCACCATTTGTACACATTATTAATATTGATAGATTCCTATTATTGACTAGAATTGTCAAATCACCACTTTGACTTATAAACCCATTACCATGAACCTTTTACCCTTAGAACATAAAGTTAAATAACTCAAAAACTACTCGTACGAATTTTGATTCTGGTACATCTACATTTTCAGAAAAATTATCCGTTGCATAATATACAATTGAAAAGGGATGTTTTCATTTGAAAAACAGATGTTTGTATCGCAAGAAGAACAAAAAAAATCAAGAATTTTAAATTATGGTCTTTGAGTATACTAAAAAATTCCAAAAATCAAATTGTAATAACTAAAGAAAAAAGGGTGAGCTATAAGTATGGTTGGTGAATCACCCTGTATAGTAATAGATACTCTTTAGTAGGTACGGAAGTAATTTATGACTATTTACATAGTACCTATATTATATTTATTGTTTAAAGCTGTTTTTTTATGTGCATTATAATTAAATCTTATATACCTAATAATGCAATTTAAAATTAGATAACTTACTATAATAAAATTAATTATAAGATAAAATACCTTTCCTTATAGTCCAATAAATAGTTTAAAAGGTAGTGTTGCACCTACTAAATGTATTAAAATCAAAGTCTATAGTTAAATCTTATAAGTACATTTAATATGATATAAAATATATTTCAAAATATTTCTGTTTAATAAGTAGGTTTTAATTTGAAATTTAAATTGTAAAGTTAAAATGTTCTTCTTTTTATAGTTATCACTTATCGATCAATAAAACCATTATTAATTACAAAAATATAATGAATTTCTAATATAAATTACGAGTATATAACATATTAAGATAAGTCTTAAAATATATAAAATAAATACCAAATGAGTAGCCCACGTTGGAACAATAGCTCTAAGTACCTACCACGTATTTTTAAACGTGTATAAACATTATAGATATTGTATATTAAGTATTATATTATAATTTTTTTAAATGTGATTTATAAATAAAATCTCAATACCATAGTATACCATGATAATAACATTATTATAAATACATTTTAAAAATAGGAATTTCTTTCACGTGCACATTATTTTTGATATTATGATTGTGTGATTGTTCACGTGTCGCACGAAAAATTTAAACGCAAGCCCGTATTTTTTTCAAGGTCTGTGTATAATATAATATGTACTATGTATTAATATAATATAATATAATATTATCACGGATAACGTTCGTTGACATAATACAGGTTGACATGAAAAGAATACGTCGAGGAAACGTCACCGCGGTTAACATACGCGAGGTTATTGTGCAGGGCGCGAAATATTCGTCTCCCAGAGAGATTCAAACAACACAAATTGGGTCATTGGCGTTATGAAGACGTCTTAACGCGGTCCCGAAATTCTCAGAGTCATCATAATATAATATAAAACCGACGCCCATGTAGAACCGGAGCACACACTTATATGCGGATACGAATTATACGCCGTAATACGAGATATCAAATTTGGACGTGCATATAAGGGCGAACACGTGCGCATAAATTCGGCACGTGCATCGATGTCGGCAGACCAACGCGTTATATTATCATATTATGTGTTCGCTTTTGGTAATACGCACCGGATAGATATAATATATTATTTAAGTTATATTAATATATATATACATATCTTAGTTTTTGTTACGTGTTCCTCGCCGTGCTTGCACAGGAGTCATCATCGGCCCTATATATAATTTAAAGTCATATACGCACCTGTATACGGGTAATTTTTTATTTATATTTATTCGTGTAAACGCAACAATGTACCTACAAATGTTAAGCAATAGGTTCTTTAGTACAATGGGTTTGAGCAAAGTGTGCGGAGGTACCTATGTACTTCCTACACTAAAACCACTGTAGTAATAGTTAAATGTTTATTAATTAAGTATTTAAAATTAGTGCCCGATGGAAGCAAAAATATTAACTCCATAAAATAATCGAAAAAAATTTGCAATTTGTCTGAATAATAATATGACGTCATTAGTTCGTTAGTAATTAAATTATTAGAATTATCATAGAACAATAATTATTATACTACAATATCATACATTCCTCGCATCACTCCCCGAAAACTTGAATGTTATAATAAATTGTATTTTTAATAATACCATGTTGAGATGGGTCTGCAATAAAATGTCAATATATATGGTTATTTACGAACGCTTTTCCAGCTATATACACTGCAGTTCTATCGAGGACCCATCGTCGAGCACTAAAATTCCATAAGATATAGTGCTAATGTATGATACGTCCGGTCGTCGACTAAATAAATAACTATATAATACGACGTTAAAGTTTATTTTTTTATTGGAATGATAACACAGTGCGCATATATGTGTTCAACCTCACACGCGTAATATTATTAATTTATGGGGTATTGCGATAACGCTCTTTTTCACACGCCGTAACAATAATATACCCACGACCCTGTGGTGTCAAATAATAGCAATACATTATATTAAAATATAATACAATGACACTTGGACATAATAAAAATTATATGAGAGACAAAAAAAAAAATTCTTGCATATCAATTATATAAGCACTATAATTAATACATTTTAACAAAATATATTCACCACAATATATTTACAAATTGCGTCAAATAGTTTTGTAATCGATTCGTAATTGTTAATTCCGCTTAATACATATATATATATATTTTTAATACTTCCTTGAACTAAAAACTCATCCGCAATTGATAAAAATGTCGACGTTTTGACGTGGAAAAATTATGAATGGTCATCGATTGCATTTGGCCCGTTGTGCAGAGTAAATCACAATGTCAGTGACTGAGTGCACACACGACGTTACTGTACTAATATCCTGCAGTTGTTGTTGCAAATGATATTGTTATTAGTTAGTTATGATAATAATATTATACTTATATGGGTAGGTTTATCTGTACTATAACCTGCGTATAAGCACCAAGTTTGTTGCTCAGAGATAACAGTCGTACCTACGCGCTATACGGTTCCCGAAAATATAGAAAACGATGTTGAATGGAAGTTTGTACGGAACTTTTGCGAAGTTATTAATTATTTACTGTGGTTTTGCGCACGCGCTGCGGATGATAATATTATGTACGATGCACGGAGAACGTATTGAGCATCCTTCGAAAACGAAACGATTCATAATATATTTTATGCACAACTGACCCTTATACTGGTGGTGACGACGGTGGCCAGAAAAATCCAACCGACAATTTTCGTGCACGGAAATGTTACATCATTACAGCTAACATTGTACTATTATACAGGGTGATTCTCCAAGTATATGCTCCGGTTTTTCTTGAATAATAAATGTATTCGAATTCTCATTTCTTTGAAATATTTTCCGGATTATTTTTTTAAATACTTATTGATATTGTATCTAGATCAGAATTCGAACGAATATTATTTGAGTTATTTAGTTTTGGATACATTGGTAGATACTTAAGATAATAGGTCCTATTATAATAGATTTGGAATATGTGGAGGCTTTAATTATAAGAAAACTTAAGTAATTACTAATTAATATTAATCTTTTATAATTTATAACGATTGTCCGACAATAATAAATCTAACTAATGGATAATCTACTAATAATCTATTGTATACTAGCCACTAGGTTTAGAGACATGGAAGCTATGATAATTTGAAAATTGTAGTAATTTGTATTAGGTAATTTATAAAAATTATATAATTTTAAAAATTCTACGAGGATCAGAGTATAATAAGCTATACCTAGTATTACAATAAATATTACATCTATTTTTATATTTTTGTAGAACTACTGTTTTTAAGGACTTTTATCCTTAGTAAATACATTAAAATAACTCAGAAAAAACTATACTCGTTAAAATCTTGATTTAGGTACTTAAAAAATTTCAAAATTTTTAATGGGGAAACAAGAATGTGCTTGATTGGCGAATCACTCTGTATATGGTGAGTCCATGTCGATATTATATAACATGGCATACCGTAGAAATACGACGATATTATAATGATAATTTCGAGGTACCGATGAAAACAACATACTTTTGGTGACGTTCCGTGCCACAGCATGTACACTATAATATAAAGCGCAAGCTGCAGAAAGAGCTTGGAATTCGATTAAAAATTACGCCGACGCGAACGGTGGTTCAGATGCTGACGACGGCAGAGCACTCGAAAAAAAAAAGATATACGTTAGAAAAGAGTGGCAAAGAGAGTGTGTATGTGAGAGAGAGAAAGAAAATACGTGAGTGAGCAAGAGAAAGAGAGGAATAGATAGAGAGTGATAAAGAGAGAGAACATTTTTTCAGGAAAAAACACGAACCCTATCGAGAGACACTCGGTGGCATTTATACACCCGCGTTCCGATATCTCTCATAAGTATACTCTGTTAACGATTATTGTTTTTATACGAGACCGTTATAATAATAATAATATATGGGTACGATAAAAACATATAATAATAATATGTACTACCTACGTAAGTGTAATGATAGTTGACACGATTTCGTCGTTTCCGCAAATCCCGCGCTTTTAACGTGTCACCGCACCGTGTCAGCACCATACATATTATTATTATCATACTATTTCTACAATAATGTGTGCATACGCTAATTTTTAAATAAGAATTACTTAGGCCTTGCAGTATGGCAAAAACCATTATTAGGCGTTTTATTAGATACAATTTGTTGGGCAAGTTCAATTTTAACGATTCGAGCAGTTTTCGATACTATAGGTTTGTTCATATAAATGTATAGGTAATGGTGGTGCTAGACGATGCCTATAGAACGTAAGTAACTACAGCGCTCCGTAAGCTGCAAATTGTACAGATAAAAAGCGTTTATTCTACTTCACGACAAGCCCGTTAGCAAATTCAGCCATATCGTATTCAACCTCGCAATCGCACCCTCGACTCACTGCTTTCAAAACGTCCAAACATATCTATTCCCAATTCTCAATTTTCGAGATATTTCTAAAACATATATAGTTTATTTTTACAACATGATCTGTCATCGATAATATTATGTAATAGCAGTCATTCTTCAATAATAACGATCCTATATCGTCTAGCTTTAATAATATTATATAATAATATGTTTGGTTAGGTTTTTGTTCATACGTTTTTTTTTTGTACTGTAAAACAATGTTTGTGTTATATAATAAAACTATTTAAAAACCAAAGCTTTTTAGGTGTTTTTTATTCTTTATTCAAACTTATGAAGAATATTTGAAACTATAATCTTTAAGATGTTAAATTAATTATTTTCAATCACAACGATTAAAGAAATATTATAATATTATCAACGAAATACGATTTTGTATTACTTATAAAAAAAACATTAATTACTTAATTATGATTTTGATTTAAATAATATATTTTCGCACAATTTTAAAAATGGTACCTATGTACCTGCATAAAAAAATTTGCATTTATAAGACTTTGTTGTTTGGTTAATGTAAGCTACAATTTTAAGTGCTTTACTATAACATTGCTATTAAATAGTTAATTACTGGTTACTCTTTTTGAGTAATTGAGCTGTTATTAAATATTGGATACTACAATATAATAATAATATAATAATATTATTTTGTATAACATCTCCTAAAACTTGATACCGTAAGTCACCGTATTATTATTAATAATTTAAAATCTTGTTGGCTACCGTCCTCAAATGTTTTGTCTAAAACTAGATAGATCGTTTTATGTCCCAAGATCCTAATACGTATACATTTTTAACTGCATGCCACTTATTCCTGTTCCAAAGGCCAACCCCTTGGGACAATTTAAATTTAACTCTGATAAAAACTATGGTAGGCTTGGTTTATTATGTATTAAAACATTTCAGATCTGTAGCAGTTTCCATTCGAATAATTGCGTCCGTATTTTGTACTCGTACCATTCGAGTGGATTATTACGACGCATGTTTTGCTTATATTAGACCAACGATTCTCGTTAAGTTTCACGATGATATGCATTACCCTACCTTACATTAATACTGACGCCTAAACTAAATTACGCATTAACAATAAATACAAAATTATAAAATGTTTTAATTTTTATTTCGAAAAGAAGAAAAATTATAAAGAAAAGATAATATTGGACGTAAATAGGTAATTCTATTGTTATTATATATTTTGGGCAGTGTGTGTTTCACAACTGTGTGTGCATTTAAGTCAGTTCATCGATCCAACATTTTTTTTTTGCAACTAATCTATAAATTAAAAATTAAATACAGAGTCTATACTTGCTTGAGAGAATTTTCTGGTTTCTCAACTATAGTATATTCATAGACCAATAGACCATACTTTTGGATTTTTGAATGAAAACTTCTTCATATTATTTTTTAACATTGTGGATAATTTATAAGTTTATAACTGCTGTAAGATTGTAAGTACCTAATAATATAATACTAGATTGCGTTATGTGAGTAAAGCAACTTGATAATGTATAATTGCACAGCCCTTACCTGGCTTATTATTGTATACCTAAAAGTATTTATTTTTTGCTTAACATTTAATTGTATTACAAATGTTTTAGTAATTTTAATTTTAAACCAAAACTATTTGTTCATATATGTCAAAAATATATTAATGTAAAACACTATTAATTGTGTATATTGTATTGTTGTGATCAAGTACTACGCACTGAAGGGCATTCACTGTTGAATAATATAATATTAATATTAATTTTACCACTTATTCCATTAGTGGATTTCATAATATAAACAAACACTATGTAAATGAAAAATAATATTATTCAATGAAAATTACGTATTTTATTAGTACATAATTGTATATATTATAATAATATTATAGTGTGCTCCTTTCTTTTTTATAATGCTAAGCGATGTCTAGAATTTTAATTGTTCATCAATATAAATATATAATATTCCCAGAAATAATTAACAAAATATGTATTATATTATATTGCCAGTATGACATTTTATAAGCTAATTAAATTTTAATATTTTATTTAAAATCAGTATTAAATGGATGTACATAGTTTATAAATAGGTAGTATAAAAGATATGGCAATGGTTAATCCAATATGCTAATATGATGTATTTTACATTATAATGTATTATGTCATGCCGAATTCATGAAATGATTTGATTGATTTCAGATAAATTGTCAATGTCATGATATCAAAAATTTCAATGCTGAATACGTGAAATCGACAATATTTGGTTAGCAAATTAGTGAAGTCAGAAAAATTGGTAGATTGTTATCTGCCGTATCCATAAATTTGGCCACACATTATTTGATGACGCAGAAGTACTGTACAAAATTATTTTTAATTATTAAATAACAAAAAATATATATATAGGTATACTAAATCATACCAAAATCATAACTTTCGACATATTTTATTGATAAAATGTAAATTTGATCCATTCAGGGATCATACATATAAGTGTATAACTTTTTATTTGGTTTTTTTCCATTTATGGTGATACAATGTTTGATTGAGTCAACAAAACTAAAACTCCTTCCATATTTTTCTCACAGTTGTTAGAAACATTTTTAACTTACCTATAATATCACAATTTTTTGTTTTATAAGCACTTAAAGTTCAAATTTTTACATTGAATTTATTGAAACCACGAAAAATTAAAAAGTTATATCTAAAACTATATATATATTATATATGTAGTTAAGGTCCATACAATGACAATTCTATATTTACGAATATTACCTACGCGATTAGGTTATTATTTTCAGTACACAGTTCAATTTTAGGATAGTAAAATATTTTACTTCAATGTTTATCTATTATATTAATAAATTTAGTTATTTTTATATTTCATAAAAAATAATAATTTTAAAGGAAATGTACATTATTTACCTATACAAAACTAAATTTTGTTTATATGAATAAATTAATAATATTATTGTAAAGAACTTTAAAAATCAATTTTTAATAACGTGATGAAAAAATGTTGAGAAAATAGTTGTGTAGAAAAATCGTAAATTTTTGAAAAGATTATAGACACCACTATAATTTAAATTTATTAGTTATAAACTTATAACTATGTCATTATTGGTTTTTATACTCAAATTTTGATAATATAAATTATTAGATAATGTATGACTAATAATAATAAATAATTACACATCAAATATATTTATAACAAAATGTGATAGATTAATTATTAATACTTATGTACCGGTATAATTTGTAATAATTAAATTCACTATTAAAATTTTTTAAATTAAAATATAGTTTTGAAAATTATTAGACATTATAATATAATAATTTATGTATTGGAAAAAAAAATTTAATTACTTTGTGTAACACAATTCACATTTATTTTTAATCCTTAAGATTGTATAGAATAGAATCAACAAACCAGGGCTTATGATATTAATTGAACATTACAGGTGAGTATATGACTGATGTGTACTTATAGATTGTTTTTCTTTCATTTCCTGACATATTCATCAGTTAAACTTAATTAGAAAACGACTTTATAATGCGTTTGATCAAACAAAAACAATCCATATATTTTCATTTCATACTTAACAACATTTCTTGCTACCTATATTTTTAGACACTCTATTGAGTATTGACTCTTATAAAC
>NC_042494.1:27749577-27772834 GCF_005508785.2 Acyrthosiphon pisum
GAGGAATTAGTGTGAAATTAAAAATGTTAATATATAAACCGTAAGCACTTAATTATTTCCATTCACTGCTGTACTTAACGACCTATCTAATTTTCAGCACTATGTATATTGTATATCTAGTCTAAGCATCGATCCAAGTCAATTGAAATAAAATAGTGAGAAACACTTTTGTAAAAATTAATGAACGAAAACTGATTATAAAGAGAATAGTGTAGAAACCTAATTTGTATTCATAGGTTAGCACTCAGGCACAGTTAGTAGTATTGGTCTCTAAAAAAAAAATTTTAAATGTTCATATTAATTATTCAATTACCTATATTAGTTTAACAGAATATCAACACACAAAATAATTTAACTCCGTTGTATAAACTGCAAAATAGTATAATTATTATTGTTAACAATCTTATTATTCGTAAATGTTATTTTAAGTAAAATATAAAGTATTTATTATAATTGTGAGTCCATGTTGTCTTTATTTACAATGTAAATAAACAATTTTATCCTATATTATATAATTTTATATTCAAGTAAATACTTTAGAAAATTGTGAATGATTAATGCTTACAATGGAAATAAATAACTTTAATAATATCAGAACTCATATTTTATTCAGTATAGAATGTATAAAAATTGCATTTAATTGCCTTTTTTATATATTTTAATACAGGTAAACTATGGTAATTTACCTATATACAGCTACTGCGGAATATAAAATAACGAATATAAAATATATTAAAACATCCGTTTAATTTTGCCAGGAACAGTATATACGTATATCTAAAGGAGTATTTTAATTAAAAACTTTGTGACAAGTTAGTTATAAAAAAAAATTATGTCATCAGCTCGGTATTCTCATTTTGTGGTCAAACGTGAGCAAGCGAAGTTCGATTAAATCGTTACCAAAATTTTTTATATGTGTCTGCAGTGTCTGCATTTTTTTTTTTTTTGTGGCAGTGGTGGTGATGAGATGTGTATTTGTAAGTGAGTGTGTGTGTGAAAAATAAAAACTTCCAAAAACAAAATTATTCCTCGATAATAGTTTTTCCTTCGAGTTTTAATTGAATTTTTTAATTACTTCATTTGTCCACGTTAAGCGATAACAAAATGAGTGGTGTACGGGAACGAGGAGTGTGATGTGTGACGAGTGAACTATACGTCATCGTCGACCGTCACCGTAGGGCCGATGGTTGCAAAGACGACTGCAGCAGATATTGTCTATTTCGGTTTTCGTGATAATAATAATAACGTGAATAAGTGATACAAAAAAGGAATAATATTATTGTCTGTACAACTTTACTGAAGGATGTAGACGGGTAACACTGATTACGAGAGTATATTGTACGAGAACAATTTAGAATATGCTACCTAGGTAATAAACATTATAACAACATTTGGAAATTAAAATGGCTTATTTTAATATGGGTTTAGGTATGAATTTCTTTAAAATTAATTATGATTTATGACAGAATATGTAACTTGAGTAAGTTAAATCAAGGCTTGAATTAAAATGCGTTATTTATTATTTTCAGATTAACTTATTGTGTCTTCTTTATCATATTATCTCATCGATAGAAATTATCGGGCCGAGTTTACGACAAAAAAAGGTAATCGCGATCAGAGTTTATACCTGCCCTATAGGGCCGTGACCTAATGTTATTCAAGGGACACACTGCCATATTTGCATAGGTACCTATGTATTTTTTTTATATTCAGGCGTTGTGTAATGTAAAATCATATAAGAAATTAGGTACTAAGTAGACTAAAATGTAATCTCATATAGTCTATAGGTATTAATAATTTTCAGTTAGGTAATTTATGTTATTAGCAAAAAATGTCTAATATTTCTTTAATATTAAATTATAAATACCGGCTGAATCTTTTTTATTTATAAAAAAAAGTTATAATGTGCTTATATCATATTATAATAGTGGGTTACACCTTACACGCAATATTGTAATTATTAATAATTTGATAACGTTTTATTAACAATAATTTTAAATTGGTTTCGTTCCATATAACTTTTAATTTTTTATTTAGATTTATGATAATTTATAAAAATAAAAAAAAATATGAGTGTGTAAAGTTATTAATTTATCCTGCCTTAACCTTGCGGCTTGCACTATTGTAGTGATTCGTAATATTGGAAAAAATAAAGTACATAATATTCCGACACAATTTGCTTTTTGGTAAGATAATAATGTTTATTATTATTTATTATGATCGAGTTGGGTCCGGTGAGTTTGAGACGCAAGTAGTCAGTGGCTAACTCCAAGGGGCGATTAGGGTATATATCACCCCCGGAACCCTTTCATTTTTTTGTTGTGTTAACCGGCTTCTATTATTTTTAATATTTGTCATTTCGGTATATAATGAATCGGGACATGTCCTGTAAACTTTAGATCGCTCGTTTTCTATCATAAGTAAACAACTCATTGTGATAAAGATTTTAGTGTCTCGATTCTTCTGTTTGAGATTATAGAGTGGTCTCTGATTCGTAATAAATATAATGTAGTATGATGCACATGATACACTGATACATAATATTGTTATAACATTAATAGGTATGAATATTTTATAAAAAAAAATCAATACATGAATATGAATACATAATTCATTTAAAATTATAAATATTATCAGATATAAATGTCTGTTTATACCCCCCTTGACAAATTATAATATGAAAATATAGACATAATATTATCAACTCTCCTCTTTTCCCCTCACACACACACAAAATGGTCCTATAGTTACGCAACTACCACTGCAAGTATTATCGGACACATCATTAAACCAATTTAATTATATATATATATAGTCTAAGTATATTAAAATATAGGTACGTCATTAACAGGTAGAGGTAGGCGGTACAATAACAATAAATTAATGTGTAATAATAATATAATCGTACTTACGCAAGCGGGGGGTTTTTTTTTTACGTAACCCTCTGTGTAACTATGGTTAATAATGGGGGGGGGGATGGAGGACACAAATCCGCGATAACGGTCAAAGGCGGCGGCGGCGGTTTCGCGAGCTCCGGAGTAATCGCGCGGCAAGTTCGGAATAACTTGCGACGACCACCCGACACCACGACGGTGGGCGATCAGTTCCGACGCGCGGCGCGAGACCCACTACGCGGCGGTGACGACGACTGCGACGACAACCGTGACGGCGGCGGCGGCAATGACGGCGAAACGCAACGGCGGCAGGCCCGTCGAACAACCGCCGCGGCGGCCCGTGTGGTGGTCGCCCGGGCAACGGCGGCGCGGCAGAGGCGCGCGCGTTTTTAAAAAAGAAAAAAAAATTCAAGAGCCGTCCGGTCGCCGCCGACAATTTCATCCGTGCGAAATTTACTCGCGCAATTTATTATGTTGAGCGTGCGCGCACACCCGAAATTTATTTTTGTTACGTGGGTACAATTATTTTGCAATCCACGCAGAGAAAATATAATCGGAAAATTAGATGGGGCGAGATACTCGTCATGACGAACTGAAGAATAACTTGAACGCTGATCAATGTTGACACCCAACTAGGTTCTATTATGTCAATATAAGTATTCTTTTGAGACGTTTGAGTCTGCCATATAGAGACTTTATCAAGAAATGATACGGAGCATAATAATTATTGTTCGATTGATGAATTGACATGGGTGGCGTTTGGACTTGAATGAAATTTGGTGCAATAAGATTTTCTTGGTTCATTGGGTCTGGGTGTAAGATATTTTAGGTCTTTGTAGAGGTTTTTATTAGTTACATAGGTATACCCGGGGGCAGAGGTTATATTTTGACGTAGACATATAATATACATTGGAAGGCTTGCGTGGTTTTTGTATTGGACGATTTCCAAAAGGTGGTTTCCAGATAACCAGGCTAGGTGGATTATTAACTTGTATATTATGTTAAGTTTGTTAGTTATAGTGACATTTAGATAAAACCAGAACCACAGATGCCTTAGGAGATGGAGTTTTGTATAGACTGATACGCGTTTTGTTTTTATATGTGCGTTCTATGTGAATCCTTCTACAAATGTTAACCAGAGATATTCGACTTCATTGGCTGATTGTAGGACTTGGTTGTTTAAGAGAGTGGTGGATATTCACGATTTCGTTACAATAAATTATCGTATGTGTACTTTGAGTCATTACTCATTAACATTCATTTTCCAATTGTTCACCCATAAGCTGATAAATTTATATTTAAAACAATTTTTTTTTTAATATTATTATTTAGTATAATAAATACTTATACTTCAATATTGTTCAAAACTATTTAGTTTATTTACACTGAAAAACCTCTGAGAAGAGCTCGGTTGGTGCTTCATCTTCCAGGTGAAAAAACGCATATTCTGCATGATTGTCGAGAAAATTGATTCTATTTAGGGAGAAAAGTTCTCTGTAGCTTAATTTTGGTATAGCAGACGAGTATGAATTTTATTAATCCTAGATTTTAAAACAGAACGAATTTTATTGGGACTGCCCACTTTGACTTGTCCTAATCTGTGTGATCCGATCTACAAGACCAACACAGGGTCCCCTAGCGTGGTCCTTATAGTATGGTAGTTCTAAGAAAAAATTATATTTCACAGGTTACACCCCCTAAATTGGTTCAGTTGAGCATAAAAATGAAATATTAGAAGTTTCAAGACAATCAGAAAAAGTTAAATCGTACCACAAGAGCCCCAAACTTATTTCTTTTTGATTTACACAAATTATTTTAAATTTTAAATTCAGACTAATAAAATATTTATTTTATTCAAAATTTTATCTTATATTATTTGTTTAAAAAAAAAAGTATTTTCTAAATTTTATATCCTTAACTATTTTTCATACAATTATTATTTTACATACAAATAGTGTTTTTAGGGAAAAATTTGTTTATTTTTATAATTTTGTGGATAAAGAGTATTTCGACATCCAATATAAAACGTTTATTTTATTAACTACTAGCTGCCCGACCTTCCTCCGGAAGAAATTATTTTTTTATAATTTAATTTAAAAAAATATATATGACTATTTTTTGGCTATACAAATAATATAATTACATAATGTAGTTATTGTTATTGCTAATTTCTGAAAATTATATATCCTACATTTTGAATTCAACCACTGGAGGGTTTAATTTTTATTATTTTTATTATAGAATAGAGATAAGGTAGAAAAAAATGTAACAATAAATTATTTATTCAATGAATAATATATATTTCAAATAGAAAAATGCAAGTGCAAACAAATACATAAATAATTAATAATAATAATAATAATAATAATAACAATAATAAATAAATAAACCGGTTTCCTTCGTCTCCACAATCAAGTTAGATTCTTATATATATAGTATATATTATATATAGATAATCTATATCAATATAATAGGTATTATAATATTTAAATGTAACTTACTTTATACATACAATTTAATAGGAAAGGATTTAGCATACAATATTATACGAAGATAAAGTATATCTTATCGGTACTGTTTGTCCTCAAGTGATAGGTATTTAATATAATATATTCGGTTGATACAATTGGTATTTGTAGATTACTATAAAATAAAGCATATTTTTCTTTTCAGTGTGATAAAACTGCAATAAAAGTATGTTAATTGGACTTGAAATATTTATTGTTGTTTTATGGCTTTTTTTCATGAATTTGTTTTGCATATACACCATATTATAGTAATTTGTTCATATTACTTAGGTACACTTCCATATTGTGTGCCATTGTGTAAAAATGTATTATAAGTAGGTATAATATACATATAATTATATACAAATCGGTTTGCGCGATCACAACATGTGAAACTAAGACACTTACTTCAGATTTATACACATTATATGTATATATTTATTTAAAAATGATGGTGAGAGTACTTATGTATCATGATACTATGGCGTAGATGTGTATTTTAGTAGGCTCTACCAGTTGACCTAAACTCTGGACTTTCGATTCGTTTCTACCCAAAATGAAAGGTGTATACTATAATATAATGTAGAGGGACAAAATACGAATGAACAAAACCGATATGAACATAATATGTTATTAGTTAAGGATTCTGCAGATTTGGATCAATAAAATGTCATACATTTAATGAGCCGGTGATACAGTACCTATAACAATGTATTTGTCGCATAGTGAAACTACTAATTTCATGAACTGGATATCCAGATAGTGAAATTTGTCCAGATCGTGAATTTTTACGAAAATACATTTTATGGACGTCCATTTCATGAAATGGACATTACCTATTTTGTGTACTTTGTATAATATTGTTGTAAGACAAAATTTTTATGTTATGTAGCAATAAATAATTATATTATATCATAGTATAGTATAGCGTATAGCATAGTCAATTATAGTCAATAAATTATATCATGTTACATTATTTTATTATTTTATTTTTCAAAAACCATACGTACCTATATTATATTTTATAAACAACAGTGTAACTATATTAAGTGTTATAAAAAATTCATGAATTTAACTATAATTATAATATTTAACTACCTATATTTCTGTGTAAGGCAAAAAATCCTTGCCAAACAACACACTGTATAATATGATATGTGCTTGTACAAGTAGATACATCGCACCGACCAGTGTTCTAATAATATTATATACGTATGTGCCCCATTATTTCCGTACATCATAATATTATCATGATGACCCTGTTTATCACGTGAACAAAAACAAATGTATAATTTACACGTATGGCGTCGGTTTTTTGTAAACCGTTGTAAAAAATACTACGTGACAGCGTGTATAAATAAAATATTTTACGTTCGTTGCCGCATTGAATCTTTTGAGAAAACGCTCTTATACTAATATCGGTAAAACAGGAAAACAAATAGAATGTGCTGCAGCATACCCAAGCCATACCCAACCACCCCGAGAACCATTTTTTTTACTGTTTTATAGTTTATATAATTTATAATAATTTTAGTATGGAAATGAATTGGGACATGTCCTGTAAACTTTAGATCGTGCATTTTCAATTTTGAATGTTTTTGATAAAATTGTTTATAGTATATCGTATAATCGTTTCTTCTGTGATTGAGATACTCTACACTGAACTCTGTTACTGTAATATGATAAGCATCGAATATTGATACATACCATCATAGTAAATATCTGACCCGGCAAACGTTGTTTTGCCATGTAATTATTTCTAATGGATATTTTGGTAGTCAAATAAAAAATAACTAAAAAATAAAATAACTAACGATTTCTGCACAATCATTAATTCGCAGAATGATCTCATTGACCAGATATTTCCCGATATACACACACAATACTTGAACCATGAGTGGCTGGCAGAAAGAGCAATTTTGGCTGCAAAATATGTGGATGTCAACGTTTTGAATTTCAAGATACAACAGTTGTTGCCAGGGGACTTGGAGTCATACAAATCTGGAGTCGATACAGTTTTCAATACCAATGAAACTGTAAATTATCCAACAGATATCCAGCATTTTTTCGGCACATTTGTTCCACTCTTTCAGCCAGCTCATCTCGATCATAGTCTTGCTCCCGTTGCAATTCGCGGTTGAATGTATCATGCGTGGGCTTCCAACATGAGTAGCTGAGAGAATGGTCAAACGACCAATGTTGGCCGCGTCTCCTTCAGTAGCGATGGCGTCACGCCAAATGGATGTAGATACTCGTCTGATCGTAACTTCGACTGATTAAAACGAATGAGATTGAGGTGCTCCCTTAATATTCAAATTAAAAAAAAAAAATAATAATAGGTAAATAAATATTATTCTCAACTCCTATAACCCATAGAAACCATTAATAAACAAAAATGTCTATCGTAAATCTCAAAATTCCCGCTTGAACACCTACCGGGGGTGATCAATACCCTTTTAAAATTAACCTATGACACTCACAAAGAATGTGGCTTTCTATTGGTTAAAGAATTTTCGAAATTGGTTCAGTAGTTCCAGAGATTACCCTCAACAACAACTCCTCTTTATATAATAGTATAGATAACAAGTATATTATTATGTATTATTATTATTATTATATATTATAAATATTTTTATTTTTTTGTATACTTCTAGTGACAAATAAGATATTTTCAAAATGGCCCTGTTATAATCACGTCACTGACAACACGCCACACGCATAAACCTATAGTACAAGACTTAGTGTATAATTATAATAATTATAGTATTCACTGTAGTGCATCCCGCTGCCGATCCTTTGCTGGTAATAAGTGATAAATATACTGTATGATAAACCATGCTAAACAACTGTTATCGTACGCTCATCGATAACAATAATATGTTTGGACCTAATGGATTTTCGTCATCGGTCAACGACGAGTTGTCCAAATGTTGCGTGTAGGTACCCATTTGTAATTTATGTGGGCGTTCACATTTCAATTACAGATGGCAATTTATTAAAATAACGTTATGCCGCTATGGATTATGGCTTCAAAATAAATTTTCTAATTTTGACCACTATATTTATTTTGTGAAAGTTATAGATTTACGAATTTGTAATAATTATTATACCTTAGAGGACACAATATACGGAAACACCCACGAAATCGTTTCTGCAATTATTTCTTTGTCGTTTGCAAGATCACCATAACGATATATTAATATATAGATCCAAATTAACCAAATTTTCTTATGGCTGTTAAATTTTATCTATCTTCTATATATAAATTAAATACATTACATATTGTGGATTAGCGTACACAAATCAATTGAAAATTAATAATCAAATAGTTTAAATATAATGAAAGCAATATACATGAAAGTCTTGCAATTCTTTAAAATAAAAAGATGCATTTAAACGAAAACCATACTCATAAGTATTTTGGTAAATATAATTGAAATTATCATAGGATACAATAATGATAAAGTCATTTTTTTACGTTCAAAGCAAAATACATTTTGTATTTTTCCAAGATAATATAATAATATTGGGGAAAAAAGGAAAGAGAAGAAATTACTTATCATATTATATGCAGCATAATATTATTAAGGAATACCGAATAACAGAAATGTTTAGAATGTTTTTTCTAAGCTTTTTCATTTGTTGTATAAAGTAAGCTTTTTTTATCCCTCATTGTCTATTCTAAGCACATAACTTATACGAAGTGAAATATGATACCTTGAGAATATAAATTAACCTTAAGTTTAAATTATTTTTGTTTGGTTAATCATGAATAAAAAATGTAATATTAAATTTACAGTAGTTAAATATATTATACTGTTATAAAAGATGAATTTAAGTTAAAAGAAAAACAGCTATACTTGAGTATTTAAATATTTAAACGTAAAAACGTATCTATCAAAATATATAATCAATTGTTTTTGTAAATAGTAATCAATTTTAAAAGGGAAAAAACGAATAGAATGGATTAAATAATGACACTTTATTATAACAATTTTTATCATTGAAACTTGTATTATTGATTTATTATTTGTTTGTTTTTAAGCTAAATAATGAGAAATAGCTTTTAATGTCTAAAAAAATTAGTAAAATACAATAGTTATAATAATTTATATTTTCATGCATATTACATTGTTTTGTAAAAGTTATAAAGATATTAACAATTTTAATTATTGAAAATGATTATGTGATAATTGAAAAATGCATAAATTAATTGACTGTGTATTGACTAATTATAGATATTAACAATAGGCCATATACCATAGAACTTGCTCTGATTGGTTGGCTTATCGACGTCACCAAACCTGTAAATTATTAAACGCACGCCCATTATGATTGATCAGTGGTCACTCACGTAGATCTTTAAACCATATTATTGCACCAGATTAAAATTATGGTTGGAGAAAAAAACAATAAGAAAAGTTTGCTGTTTTTATTTCGATTTTCTGTATAGATACTTATCTCTAATACAAAAAAGTAATAACGCCATTGTTCTTGACAGCAATTACTTGATGTTTTAAATATTTGTATTGTAATATAATATATCACAGTGCTTTTTGGTATATACTTAAAAGTTTTAAATTTTTCTAAATACTTTTTGATACCTATACATAATATTACTATAATATTTATGATTACAAAATAAAAAGATTAATCATTAATCAGACGATACTTAATAGTATGCTTTCGACTTGTATAAAATATAATTTATCCCTTCGATTCAATTCTTTGTTAAAGACGTTTCATTTCAAGTCGTTTTTTACAAGACAAGTACACGATTATAATAATATTATATTATTTTACCATATCTACTATCTATAACATAATATATTACAATTCAATTTAAACTTATTTTTTGTATGATAATGAGAATAAATTATTGATGGGCAATGATTTATTTTTCTGTATAGATATCGTACACTTACGATATCGCAATATCATATAAAAAATACACATTTTAAATATTATTTACTTAGTACTTATTAGTTATTAATTATATAACTTATTAAAATTAATAATAAATATAAATAAATGAATATAAAATATTGATTCAAAAATTCGTTTTACCTAACTGTTTATAAAAAAAAACTAGTTCCCGATATATATAACATTATCGATATCTAATTATCGATATTGTGATGTCCATCACTGGAAAAAATACGTGGACAATATTTTAAATTTTCCAACACGATAATAAAATGATAGACCGATATCATAAATATGCCTATGAAAGTCATGTATTTTAAAATCGGTGCATTTTACTTGGCAACACCTATAGGTCGAAAACCTGAACGTAGTCGCGTTAGAGAAAATTATATGTTCTTCTTGATAGTAAACCACGTAATTGTGTTTTAAGCCCATCTTGCGGGGCATCAATAGGAAAATATAGTTAAAATGATAGCGTTCTATAATCCTGCAGTATATGATGTGTCCCCAGAGTTTTTGTAGCTTTATAAATGTATGAAATACGTTATACATACATAGTACATACACACAATATATATATACATATTATATATTATGTATATCATATATGTGAAGTGTGTACGATATATACGCAAACTCACACAAAACATATTTATGTTCACGTATAAATCTTAAGTGTTGGACGAAAAAAATCGTTACAAGTCTGATCACGTAAACTATGACGCCAGATGCATAGACAAAAAAATATTAAATTGCGGCTGTGGCACGATAACGCTATAGTGCAGAAGATGATCAGGCGATCACGACTTGGCGTTGGCGCTGTAATATTTAATTTTCGTATTGACTATTATAATTTGGTCCAGAGGGTTGCTCAGATTTTTTTGAAAGAGACGACTTTATAACGAAAAAAAAATGTATTCGTGCATTTACCTGGTTCTATGGTTAACTACAATAATGGATTATTATTAATCAACGTACCTATGCGAAGAGTATTAATTGTATATATGTATACCTATATGTTAAGCGAGATGCTAATATATCATCTTAATGTAAATCAACCCGTCAATAATTTAACATAATATATATTTAATTATTATCAATCAATTTAACTTATGAAATCAATTTTAAATCACACAGAAAAAAATACTGAAAACATTAAATTTGATTTTAACGATAAATTATGTGAAAACAGTAGTAGTACAAAAATCAAAGAGGGTGACATTATAATGACCCCCCTACCCTCCCACCGCCGTGAGCACACCAGTTAGCACCCCCCTAATTTTGTCATGTTTCCTTCCAGGGGTCCGTGTGCGCTTTATATTATGTATATAGTATATCATCACACAAAACCGATGATATTTTTAAAAACACCAAATGATATAATAATATTAGGTAGGTACTAGTAAAATGTTCAATAGTAAGACAATTTAATGCCGTCAATATTTTTTTCGTTATACACGACGTCGTCAATACACACAGGAGAGGAATGCAATTATATTATTTTTCATTAAATCCGCTGGCTGTCGGCGGTAGTTTAAGAGGCAAAAAAACCGACGCAACATTAACCGTCGTAATTTGATTTCGCTGTATCGACTATCGTGATATTGCGGCGTGGAAGCGCTCCGTCGTCGGATTCTTATTTCTCCGAAGGTTCCTGTAAGTAAAGGATCAGCGTCATTCATCGCGCACGCGATCACATCGCACCAGCACTCACGCACACAGCTCCGGTGTAGTGTATGCGCCCTGTGCAGAAAATAGAGACTTTTTAAAATAATATTGTGCGACTCTATATAATATTAAATTCGGAATTTTATTAAATTATATACTCAAAGCGCACACGGCGGATACACTATATCTATTATGTATACTGTATAGTGTACGCGCGGCGAACTCCATCTATTGCACCGGGCGAGATTGATTTCAGATCTCTTTGTAGGTAGGTCACACATGGTATAAACCTACCTACGTATACACACTAACGAGAGACGGCGAAGACGCGGACGCGCACCGTTCTCAATCACGCGATATTACTTCTTCTTCTTTTGATGTTTAAAATCGTGTTTTTTCCCTCGGCCCGAACTTTCACGAACGGTTGACCTTTCTTTGATGACCCCCACACCCTATCCCTTGCCGCCACTGTCTCACTCACCCGATGACGGCACTTTATAAACGGCTTACTGCTCTTTTGTTTTCCGCACGAATGTAAACGCGCCCGGCTGCAATGGAAACATGTACACGGAACAACCCTATTATATCATAAACCTGTATATATATTAGCCTCGGGCACGACGATGGAAAAACCGCGGGCCGTATTGCACGAACGCTACATTCAATATATTATGTATAGTAATCGCAGTTTCAATGTTTTTAAAGTAGAACCGAGCGATATGGACGGGGCTTGAAATAGGTACATTTTAGATATTATCGATAAAAATCGTCCAAATTTTTATAAGAAATCGAATTATTTTAAATGCTATTCAAAATTTAAGCAACTTAGTTAAAACAAAAAAAAAAATAAAACCAATAATTTATAACGAAATAATAACTGTTTTATGGTTTTTTTTTTTATACAAATCATTTTAATCAAATTTAAAAAAATTAATTTATTAAAATTTAAAATTCAACAATAAGACCAAAGGGACTAATATTTTTTATCCACAGTAGGTAGGTATTAAGTAATAACTAATAACTAATATCTGGTTGTCCTGAACCCGTTTCATAGCCATGCGTTTCGACACGACGTATGGAACGCGTAAACCATGAAGGGTCTCTCGTAGGTAGCTGGTCTTTCGTATATTTTAATTTTTAATCAAAATATTAAAATCGTAAATATATATATCGAAAAATGTCATATTATGTATAGGTATTTCATATTTGTATATGTAATTTAATAAAAATGATTTTTTTTTTTTTTATCGCTAAACCGAATTTTTCTCGGTTAATTATGCATATTACGTGTTTATGATCGTTTTTCTTTACATTATTTGGAGACATTATAAATAATATAACAAATTTCATTCAACAAAATCTTTTGATGTAAAATGACAACATACATTTTTTATTGCATGTTTCAAAAAATATTTTGTTGTGAGAACATTCGAAGAAAAACACTCAATTTACCAATGCAAATTTACTGTTATGTGTTAAAGTCATCGGTTTGTATATTTTATAGTGGACCACTTAATCATATACATTAATTACAATATTATAATAATTATATTATGCAATTCTTATTACTCAAATTAATGAACACCACAGATACAGGTTAAAAATCAATAGAAAAAAGTCATTGAAGTGGGTTACTAATTATGTATTTTATAGTAAGCTTAAGATGAGGATATGTGTAGGTATGTATTAAAAAATTGCCATAATAGAGTTGAATTTTTAGAATTATGAGACATTTTTAAGCTCAACAATACTATTTTACAAGTTATACTTATACTTGTATTGTACATAATTGCATTAATCAAATATTTTAAAGATTGACGTACAATTTAAGTAAGTACAGCTTGTGTGAAAAACTAAAAAGTTCAAAAGTTCATTCAGCACTATATAACAATATATGATATAATAATAATCCAGGATTCATATTTGTAATACATTTTATGTATTAATTTTTCTTAATGTACCTATGTAAAACGTGCGTGTTATTTAACCTATACGTACAAAACATATTACCTAATCTATATAAACTTTAATCATTTCGCATAGAATAGATGTAGAATTTAATTTAAAAATCTGTAATATATCTAAAGTTTTGAAGTATACAACATCTATAAACAATATGGTTGTACCAATAGCTGACTCCGTGTAGTTTTCAAATTGATCATAGTGCCTATACATTTATTATACATATTACCTAAATACGCCGTGCATGAACTTACCAATACAAGACGGCCAACTGCATGTAATTGATGTGCAAAAATAGTAAATTTTTCGAAAACTTTCAATGATTTTATCTAAAACACTATGACAAATCGTCATAAATTATAATATTATATGCTACAGCCTACAGCTACACCTATCCCACAATGTCACAATAACCCAATCGATTCATGAAATGTCGTTACAAAGTGTGGCGTATTCTGCCTCCGTTTGTATCATTAATTAAATTATAGTTATACAGGGTGATTCATCAAGCTGGTTCAAATCATTTTTTGTACTCAATAATGCAGTTACTCAACATTTTTTTTTTACATTATTAATTATACTATAAGACAAACTAGCATATTATTTTTCGTACTACTAAAGGAATTTCCTGTAGAGATACTTTATATACACTTATGTACTGAGGGTAATAGGTCCATGATGATGGATTATGAAGATAATATGGGGTTAGCCTTAAGGAAATTTGGAAATCTTAGTAATTACAATATTAATATTAATAATATATGCCTATATATCAACACATGATTTAGTATAGTACAATATGGGTACTAGAATACTAGATTACTACTAGGCTACTAGGGTACTAAAATACTACGTATTAGGTACATTAGAACCTCGATTATCCGAACCTCCGTTATACGAACCCTCTATTATCCGAACTATAATTAGCGTATCTGAACATTAAAATTCGTATCCGGCCGGTCGGCCGGTTTATCGAATTTATCATAACTATCGTTTTTGGATTATTATTAGTACAGGTTATGTATGTATTTTACGTGCGTCGATCATTAGTTGATAACCAAAACGCAATGGGCCTATCTAAACGATGTCTTCGTGTTTTACTTATCAGTTTAGTTTAGTTCGGGTCTCTACCGCACACACATTGTTATACATATGTACGTACAAATATATTACGATTGTCAAGTGTATTTAAAATGTCTAATAAACGTAAACGCCATGTTCTTACGATGGAACAAAAAATAGAAATTCTTGCTAAGCTGGACAAAGGTGAGACTATAGCGTATCTTTAGCCCGTCTTTATAATATAGGTAAAGCAACAGTTACAGATATTAAAAACAACCGTCATGCAATCATGGATTTTGCGTCAAAGATGGATAGTGGTGATGGAATAAAAAGAAGGAAATTTATGAAAGTCGCAAAATATCAAGATCTTGACAAAGCAATGGAAATGTGGCTTATACAAAAACGAAGCTTAAATGAACCAATTTCTGGACCACTCATATGTGAAAAAGCTCTCGAGATGAATACAAAACTTAAGGGCCCTAAAGATATTAATGCCAGCAGTGGCTGGCTTCATAAATTCAAATCTCGACATGGAATACGTGAGTTACAAATTCAAGGTGAATCATTATCAGCTGATTCAAGTAGTGCTGAAAATTTTAAACAAATATTCCAATTATTTGTGGAAAAAGAATGATATTCTCAAGATTCCGTTTACAATGCCGATGAAAGTGGCTTAAACTGGAAAGCACTATCAAGAAAATCACTTGCTTCTTGCCAAGAACATGCAGCGCGTAGTTTTAAGGTATCCAAAGAAAGAGTAACAATTATGACATGCGCTAATGCTGCTGGGACCCATAAATTGCCATTACTACTCATAGGAAAATCAAAGAAACCACGGTGTTTCAAGAACATCAAAAGTTTACCGGTAACATATACAGCTCAAAAAAATGCCTGGATGGACTCTAAATTATTTCTTAATTGGTTTGAAAATGATTTCATAAAAAATGTAAAAAAATGGCGTCAAGATCATCACAAGACAGGTTAAGTGTTACTCCTACTAGACAATGCACCCACTCACCCATCCGCCGAAATATTAAATTTAATTGATCCAGATTATAAAGTCATGTTTTTTCCACCAAACGTAACGTCTTTGATTCAACCCATGGATCAGGGAGTAATCGAAAAGTTCAAAAGAATGTACCGAAAACAAATGTTGAGGAGACTTTAATTAAATGAAGGCACTGAAGAGAGTGTTGTTGCATTTTCAAAATTATTGAATTTGAAACACTGCTGTTACATGGCAGCAGATGCCTGAGATAATTTGACTGAGGAAAATTTACGAAATGCTTGAAAGAAGTTGTGGGTTGCTTCTATGAAGTTAGAAGCCGAAGAAGAAACTGATGTAAATAATCTTGATGATTTTGTTGATTTATTTAATGAAATTCTATGATTTAATGACTGTAATAATTATGATGACGCTGTTGATTGGTTAGCAACTGATGTAAATGATCTAGGATATCAAATATTAGATAGCGATGAAATCATTTCTTCGTTGCAAAATGAAGAAAGTGACGACAGCAGTAGTGATGAAAGTATGAGTACGCCAAAAGGACCAACATCTGCTGAAGCATTTGCTGCATTTGAAACTGGTCTTGAGTGGTTTGAAAAACAGGCCGAATGTTGTCCAGCACAATTACTTCTCCTTAAACGTTTGAGACGTTTGAGACTTGGCTGCAGGAAAGCGCGTTGCCGCTCATCGTCAAATTAAAATTGATAATTTTGTCAAAAAAATATTTTACATACATATGTAAATAAAATAAATGTAATGTACCTATTTCTTATAATGTATGATAATGTTTCTGATAATGTAATGTATGTATGTAATTCTAATAAAATATTAATAACAATAATAAATATTTAATTATAAAAATAATAAATAGTTAATACATACGTAATTCTAAATTTTTTTTTTTAAATTTTCAATATCCGAACTAGATGCGGTCCCAATTAGCTCGGATAATCGAGGTTCTACTGTGCATCTATTGAATGAATTCGTTGTTACTTGTTATAGGTGACCATGTTCGGCGAATCACCCTGTATAACATTATTCTACGAGTATATACAGTACAATGATATTTATTGTAACTATATTGTGTACACACTACACAGTTGTCCTGTACACGTGGTGTGACCATTCTCACTAAAAGTTGTCGAGAATCGCAAGTTCGTTTGGCTAACCGTTCAGACAAAGATTGATAAATATATTCAAACAAGCACACGAGGCAACAGCGATTGGACGCACGTGATGATTGATGAAGATATAATACGCACATAATAATTTTATAATATTTAACGTGGCCCCGCCGACACTAAACGTACACGATGCGACACTCGCCTGATTTGACGTTCGCGGCGACTGATTGATAATTTTTTTATTGGCAAAATTCCCTAACAGCCAAGCTAAAGCTGTTTTAGACTGTCAACGGCCGAAAATTCAACACCTCGTGTCATTCACGACTTCGTGTCAACACAACAGTCCACACCGCGTGAACAATATCACACTATCATGCTCACATTCCATATCAAAATAATACAAAAATATTATGATTTACAATATTTTATAATGATTAAAATAATAATTTAAACATTCTGTTTCACGATGAAAAGTCGTTGTGAACACTTTCGTATGCCCTCGGGATAATTTATTTGTCAGAAAGATATTTACTTTTTTTTGTTTTCTACGTTATGAAGATACGTACGTCAATAAAATTTTTAAACAACTGATGTTATTACCGCTTTTATTTTTATTTGATATTTGTAAGTATATTATGGTAGTGGTTTTACTTTTATAAAATGTTTTTTTGGCAGTGAAACATCCGAAAACAAATGTATTCATGGATCAACTTTATAGTTTATGTTTATATAGATATTGTAAGCTTTAAGTTATAACCTTAAAGGTCGTAACTTTTAATTTAAATTTACAACATTTTCAATTTTGCGGGAAAGTCGCAAAAAATAATTTTATTAATATACCAAAATGTTAATTTTAACAAATTGTAAAGATCAGTTTTAGTCTTTAGATATTTCGAATTCCATTTCGAATGTAATAATTTGTTACAAAATAATAATACATCACGTTCTGTGCCATAGTGCGTATACTTACTTATAAATTACAATTTTTGTTATAGCTAAAGTTATAGCTATATTATATTCTATATCGTACAGGTAGTATTATGTTTTTAAAATTATAATTGTTATATTATAGGTACAACATACACTACGATTTGAGATATTACTTAATGCACAATATATCCACTCAACAATTATACAATTATTTTTGTATTATTGTATCAATTTAGATGTAAAAATATTCTTTTTATTTTTATTTTATGAACAAAAAGCCTCTCGACAACAAAAGGCATAGACATTCATAATGCATAGTATTATAATATATACGCATTATTGTTGAATAATTTTGAATTGTTTACAATGTATTATGAGTTATATAAAAATATTAAGTTTAGATTAATTTTTCAAAACGTCCTGTTTCCATTGGAATTCAAAGATGATTTATTTATTGTGAGCGAGATTTGTCCAAGTAAATTAATATAATAACATACCCAACTGATTTTATTTATTATTAAATTATTATATTTTTTTCATATCAATCATACATTTTACATTCGTAATTTTATTACAGTCTCCGTTAGTAGTTTTATTTTATTAGAAACGCTATAATTTATTTAATCAAAATGTGGTACACGCATAACTCGGTGAATAATAATAATATTTTATTTAATGAACTATACGTAAGTATACGTCATGTTTGTTATAAACCCCAAAATCAAAGGTTTATGGGTGAGTTATTTTTTTCAATGCACTTCTAATTTAATTTGTATACCTATACAAATTTATATACAGATAATACTGTACCTACTATACATATTAAGTATATTATATATTATATTATAATATATTTAATGAAATTCTGAATGGCCCAAACCGTAAAGTATAAATATTCTTTCAGTAGAGTTCATTAAAGTTGAGATATTCCTTCAAATATATTAAAATCAGTTCAATTTGTATATGTTCTCATTAAAGAATTATACTTTATAGTTCATAATAAATTTAAAGTAGACAATGAATTCAAGTTTAATTAGTTTGTATTCTATTAGAAATGCTATGTTATAGATACATTTGAGTTTATATGTTAAATTGTGTGTAATTTAAAATTTAACAGTGGCTGTACATTTAATTAATGTTTAACATTTAACATATTTTTCAAAATTTTTAATTGAGTAACTACAAATGTTTTCTTATATTTATCAAAAATATTAATACTAAAATATGTATTAAAGTAGGTACCTAACATTATACTATGATTATCAAATTAAAATTTAATTTTATTGACCCTTTGTACTTAGCATAAACCAGATGCATAAAAAATGTATAAGTAGGTAAGGTACAATGTAACATTTATCTATCTAAATAACAATTATTGACCATGATCTCTACTTTTGGGCCATTTTATTAATCTTCTAAATAAAAACATTTTTGTAATATACACAAAATAAGCAAAATTAGATAACGCAATAAAAAATAAATTATATGCATAGTAGTTGTAAATGTTCCCTCTTATTTTGAGAGTTTATATAGATCAATATAATCTGTGAATGTTAAAAACACCCAAATAAACTTTTATAAGTATATTTTAGGAAGATTACCATTAAATTGCATGCATTTATCTCATTTAACGCTAGTTAATAGACCCTTGTATAAGTACAAATTAACTAACTGTATTATAATTAATTACTTTTAGTTAAATGTGCTATTAGTCCGAGAAACAAAGTACATAACAACGAATGAACTAACAATGCAACTTTTTTTAATACTAATACGTGGTTGTTGGACGCAATCTAGAAAGTAGCTGTTGCCAATTGTCTCGATTGAAGTAGATAGATGCCGCTGTAGTCTTATTATTAATTGCTGTTAAACGATACCAATATACTATAATATTGTATTAAAATAATTAATTTAAGTTCAAATAAGGTGCGTGATGCGTAATATTAAATATACAGTGTGACTATTATTAATGTAGCACACTTATGATCGTAATAGGTTCAATACTGTTTTTAATTCAAAAAATAGTCAAGTAAACAAAATTGAATCATACATTAATATATTAATGATCTTAATATACTTGATAAAAATGTGTAATATGTATACCAATGAGTTATAACATTGTATACGAATATTATAAAATGTAATTTACTTAAGTACAATTGTATTGTTTGTTTATTTATATTGAACTAAGCTTTCTCCTTAACCATAAGACAAAACTTAATATTGTAAATACTTGTACTTGAAAACAAATTGTAAAATTACAAATTAAAATTATAAAATATTATGACGAGCTATTGACACCCAATTTTGTTTGTCTATCTACTGACCAATTTTAGTAGTTATGAGTAAGTAGGTATGAACATCCCAATAAATGTGATTATGTTGATTCATGAAAATCACATAGGTAGGTAGGTACCATACATATTGTAAAACTAATCGATCCGCTTAAAACAACTTGTTGAAACTAATATTATAATTTGTAGATACAATACCTATACGATTGTCACTGCGTATTGCCGTTTATAACAGTCATTCATTTTTCGTCCCCATTCAAGCTAGACTAAAATAATCAATGAAATCAAAAATTTGTTTAACCGGATACAAACGACGAGATATCATGTTGTTATACTTGTATATATATCGAGAACTAGCCGATAATAATATACAAACGTGAAACGGAAATGTTAATTTTGATTTGGCCGCTGAAACGTAATACGCGCACGTGTGTGTGTTTTTTTTTCTGGAAGGATAGAGTTTCAAAGTAGAAAAACTGAAATACACATAAAACAAAAAAAATTTTAAGAACCCACCCGAATTATACTATTATATTTTCATAGTTTTTTTTTCTTAGATGGAAGCGTGAACACACTCCAGTTCGAATAACAGGGCTGAGGACTGAACACAAAAAAAAACTACTAAATTCTGTCAAAAAAACGTAAATCGTAGAACGATGACGCAACATTATGTGTGTTGTTCGTTTGCATATAAATTATTATATTATATTATAATTTATAATACAATAATATATACGCCCAAATAGTGTACTGCGAGTGTTTGAAATTTGTCCTCTGCACGAATCATTATCATAAATAGAAGTCGACTGATTTATGCATAGGTATTATATTTTTGCGGCCAGCGTTTTCTTATCAGTCTCGCTGTCATTATTTACACTTTCCTGTGGTACCAAATGGAGAGAAAAACCCATCCATTGTTGTACGCGAATTTACACTTTTATTTTTTTGGCACTGACAATATAAATAATAGGTAGGTATACCTTACGGTAATCGTAGATGTGTTAAATTATGTGTCTTTTTTTCTTGTATAAACCCCTATTCCAGATTAAAGGCATCGTGTTTACCAGTATACCTATTATTTAATGTATTTTAATTTTATAAGTAGGTATCTAATAATGACAATTCAAAAGATAGACGTAGATGAAAATTTTTTGGGTGCTAGTATACGTCCGTCCAGTATTTAACCGGCAGACTTTACACTCAGAAAAATTTACCAGTTGTACGGATTTGGATTTATGACGGAAAAAAGGAAAATATATCGAAGTATAATACCAAAATAATATTATCGAAGATCACCTGATAGAATTTGGAACTTACCTTACACCAACAATAACTTTATGAATAAAGAGACAGGAGTACTAGACTGCAAAAGACAGAACAAATCACGCAGAAGTAATATATTTATTTTTTCAATAGTATAACTTATTAACATAAGTAAAAAAATTTTAATATTTTACTTACAACCTGTACCTATATTTAATCTTAAATTAGGCATATAACTATCGCTGTTGAAACTTTATAGATGATAATAATATATATATACTATATTAAACCAAAATTGTTTACAATCTTTTATCTTAAAATACGATTTCAAACACGTTTTGACTCCCTAATTTAATTATTAATAATAACATGATTATATAATCTTATATATAATTAAACCTTAACTTTCCGTCGAATGTGCAATAGGTAAATATTCTATTAAACTTGATGGTGAGCACTGAGTGATGATCGCCAATTCTGGACGACATTTCATGTAATTATACGCAATCCTGGGCAAGTTAATGATAAATTTTAATTGAGTTAAGTTAAGTTGATTGAAACAATTTTAATTAGTTTAAAGTTCATAGTAATCCTAATTTTTTTTTTAACTCAGTTAAGTTAAAAGGTATATGGAAACTTACAATTAACGTATTAACTTCAGTAATTTTTTTTTAGATTCTGAACGAAGTGATGAATGTATTGATTTTACAATGATGTGTGTTTTTTTTTTTTTGTGTCTGACGACAACTTTTGGAACAGTAAAAATGCTTCGATTTTCAAAAGTTGTACCTTTTCTGAAAGGAAAGTGAATCTAGTTGGTACTTTGGGGGGTCAAAAGTGAAAATTTCCCAATACTTTTCAAAAGCGGCAGGAAAAACCTTAAAAAAATAACGGAAAAACGCGAATTTTTACGCAAAACCAATTTTTGACAAAAACGAAAACTTAATTTTACTGTAACTCAAAAAATAATTATTGTAAGCACTTGAAATTTGCAACAGATGTTTATATTAGCGTTGTCTATACAGGGTTAAATTTTCAAAGTGTTTCGACTTTTTTTGAGCTATTTATAGACAAATGAAATTTTCAATTTTTCTAAGTATTTTTTTTTTAAATAACGATAAAAAATTTTTGGTTGGATAGAAAACTTTGAAAATTTAATACAAGGTTTCTTATAAGTTGTTCTCACAGTGATAAAAAAAAATCCAAAATCGTTAGTCACAATTTTTTTTTATAAGTGCTTAAAGTTTAAATTTATACGAAATATGTCAAAATTGCGAAAATTTGCAAGTAATTTTGTGGTTGAAAAATCGTAAAATTTTTTTCTTTTATAACTAAGCTTTTAAAATTTGGTACAAGGTTCTCCATAAGTTTTTCTTTAAATATCTGTAAAAAAAACTCAACCGGACTAAGACAAAAAATTTTTAGGAGTGTTTGAAATTTAAATTTTTACAAAACCGCATTAAATAACGGTTTAGCCTCAAACGATTTTTGATATTTGTTATTATTCAAAAAGTATGAGTCGTAGACACTTGAAAATTTTACCAGTTGTTTAAATTGACATTTTCTTTATATAGTTTTATTTTCAAAATATTTCACTAATTTTTAATCTATTTATAGG
>NC_042494.1:27773076-27781344 GCF_005508785.2 Acyrthosiphon pisum
TAATCTATTTATAGGCAATTGAAATAATCGATTTTTTTTGATTTTTTTTTTATAAATGTTGATAAAAAAAAATTAGCTGGGACAAAATACTCGAAAATTTAATAGAAGGGTCCACATATGTTGTTCTAACTCCCATTCAAAAATTATAAAAATACATAGGCACAATTTTTTTTTATAAGCATTTAAAGTTCAAATTTTGACTAAATACGTAAAAATTACGGCAATGTTCAAATAATCTTAAACAGAAATTCATAAAAGTTTTTCTTTTTAATTCTAAGATTTGGAAATTTAATACAAGGCTCCTAACATATTTTTACAATATCAGTTGCAAAATAAAAGGAATACATTGTCACAATTTTTATTTATAAGCATTTAAAGCTCAAATTTTGACAACATATTATGTAAAAATCACGAAAATTCGTAAATTATTTTATGCTAGAAATTCATAAAAAATTTTCCTTTTATATCTAAGATTTCAAAATTTAATACAAGGCTCATAATATATTTTTACAATAGCAATTGAAAAATAAAAGAAATATATAGTCACGATTTTTTTTTTATAAGCATTTAAAGTTCAAATTTTGACTAAATACGTAAAAATTACGGCAATGTTCAAATTATCTTAGACAGAAATTCGTAAATTATTTTATGCTAGAAATTCATAAAAAATTTTTCTTTTATATCTAAGATTTCAAAATTTAATACAAGGCTCATAATGTATTTTTACAATAGCAATTGAAAAATAAAAGAAATATATAGTCACGATTTTTTTTTTATAAGCATTTAAAGTTCAAATTTTGACTAAATACGTAAAAATTACGGCAATGTTCAAATTATCTTAGACAGAAATTCATAAAAGTTTTTCTTTTTAATTCTAAGATTTGGAAATTTAATACAAGGCTCCTAACATATTTTTACAATAGCAGTTGCAAAATAAAAGGAATACATTGTCACAATTTTTATTTATAAGCATTTAAAGTTCAAATTTATACGAAATATGTCAAAATTGCGAAAATTTGCAAGTAATTTAGTGGTTGAAAAATCGTAAAAATTTTTTCTTTTATAACTAAGTTTTTAAAATTTGGTACAAGGTTCTCCATAAGTTTTTCTTTAAAAATAATATATCCTAGACTGACAAATCATCTCCGTTCAGAATCGTTTTTCGTATACAATGATATAATATCATTGGATTCAAATTTAATTCCATCCATTACAGTAACCCACTTGTAACCTACTGTACAGCAGAGCGACATCCACGACTTACCCGCCTTTTTTTAATATATAAATAGCCTGTAATATGGTTTAAAATAATAAAAAGTAAATGTTTATGCAATATTATGTTTCATCAATAATAATTGTATTATATATATTATTTAATTATTTATAAATTAACGTAACTTGGATTCGGTTAAAAGTAATTCGTTATTATTATTAAGTTTATATCAATAAAAATCAGTGAAGTTAAAAATTAAGTTAATAAATATTAAATTTTAAAAAGTTAAAATTCACTCAATTTCAACTTTTTAACTCGTTTATACTCAGGTTTGGGGTATACGTTATACCGTATACCTACGACGAGTCGTTCGAAAGCAATCAGTGATCACGCAAACAAACGATCAAAATAAAGACGAATACGATGGATGGGAAGAACAATTTTATTTAGTTAACGTTATCTGAAAGGGTAAAATTATAAAAAATCCACCAAAAAAATGTACATGCGCACATGAGAACGAGTGGAAGACCGACACGGTGTGGTGGTGGCACATTTTTTTCTGTACAAATATTTATTATATAATTCCCGTTTTTGCCGTTTGTCGGGAATAAAGCTGAGGTAACTACAAAAAAAAAAAAATTGCAAGATTCAACCTTCCTGACAAATGGGTAGACTACAAATTAGAAAAGCTGGTCAAGAATTCTGAAAAATTAAATTACAGAACGTGGTGTGGAGTTAATTGCAACAATGTTAATCGGCTGTTTTTAATCCATAGAATGAAAATTGAACTCACACGTTACTATAAATACTCATTAAAACGAAATTTACTGGGTACATATATCAAACTGAAATTTCTGATATAGAAAAATCTAAAACATTAATAAGGAATAATTTTAACCTCTAAAATATGAAATCGATTATTTTAAATATAAATGTAAGTGAGAAAAAATAAGGTGACAAATTCAAACAATCAAAACCATTACGTAATATTTATTATTATTATTGTTATTACTTTTACTTTCCATATTGAAATTGAAGTTTTTTCTTTGTTTTATTTAAACATTGTTTTTACTTTTTAAATAAAATCACCTACTGACTAATAAAGAGTTAAAATAATAATACCCTTTGAGCAGCAATATTGTAGAAATAAAATACCCGTTGAACATAAAATTAATTCAAAATGTATATAAAAAAAATGTTAGTTTGTATTAACAAATCGTATCTTTTATAACGTCCGAATCACGGTTTAAGGTAGAACCTTAATGACTATGACCGTGGTTCAAATTAAAGTATCTCTTTGAATACTTTTAGAATAATTCTACTATTTCATTTTCAAACGTATTGAATTACTATATTATTATCCCTTTTCATTTTTACATCGGTTTTAAATATTTTCAAATGGTATAAATATTATAATTTATAAAGGGCTCGGAACTTAATGCGCTTAAAATGTACCTACTAAATATGCATGTATACTTATGCATAAAAAAGTGCTTTAAAAATATGCACTTATCATTTTTTTGTCTAATGTCTGGTTATACAAAATAAAAATATAGACATAGTGATTTTTTCTTGACATTTCACGTGAAAAAATATCACCAGATGTTATTTGGTAATAAATGATTGAAAACCAACTCAAATTCGACTATATTCAACCAAATATAAACCCGCGCTTTTTGGCACTAACATATACACAAATTACTTTAAACATCGTCGAGAGATCACAATCATTCATATGAAAGGATAAAAAAAGTTTTGAACATTTGTAATAAAATTAATACATTTAATCCGATTTAAAATGTCAACAACGAACGAGGGCATAAAATGTAATCAATTTAATACCTACAATATATTATATTATATTATATAAATTTTGTAAAGCTTATTGTTACACACATGTATAAAATATGTACGGACATTTTTCAATTCAAATCAAATTAATCCATTCAAAACTATAGGATTTTTTATTAGTGGGATTATTACTATATACGTGTAATAGTACCTAATCAGCTATCATTTATTTAAAGAAGATACAAAATTAATTCTATGTTTATTTTATACAAAAACATTATAGTAGGAGTTTAGAGTTATCAGTATAGTTTTCAGTAGATCCATATGTCATATAATATTCTATTAGGTAGAATTTATAAAAATACCTCAATATTAAAAGGAAACTTTCGTCTCTTTCACATCTATTCCACTTACTCAGTAGGTACCTATATAATCAAAAAATGCCTGTATAAAATAATAATTTATGATTCATTACTAAAAGGGAGAAGCAACAGTATAATGAAATAGTTCATAGTATTCAATAAGACCATTAAAAATGAATAATATGTATTTTTAAAGTAAAACTATATGTCAATACTGTATATTATAGTATATACTTAAATATTTATATTAATTATGATATGGAATTTTATCTTATCACAAAAATATTAATTAAATATAAATTACAAAGTCATCCAAATGTTTTGAAATTTATGTCCAAAGTCACTTAAACATGAAATTAGTTTTTGCCAGAAAAATTGTTAGTTATGCTATAAAAATAATAAGTAATAATAATAATAATGTAATGAAAATATGGTTGTATCGACAGTGACCTTAAAATACATAAAAGCTATTTTAAATTGATATGTTTTAGTATGAAAATCACTAAATCTATTTTGATGAAAAATAAATGCCAACATGTTCTAACACGAATTTATTGGTTGGAAAAATAACTCATATTATAATCATTAGATGAAATAAGTAATATTAATGAAATGTCGTTTAAAATATTTAGATGGTAAGATCAACACGTCATATTATACAATTATACAAAATACTAAAGTACATAATAATATACTATACTAAAAAAATTTAAGTAAAAATCAATGTCAAGTAAATAGTGAATCATTGAAATTATTATTAGAAGTTTTTTTTGTTATTATTATTTTTAAAAATATATACAATCTGTATCCTATGATACAATAAGAATATGAGATAAAATAATTTATCACATGGATAACTTGAGGTTAAAAGCCACCCAGTAATAAATAGGAGCACTATACCTTTTAATTTTCGTTTTTATTATTTTTACTATTATCTTTTCTTATCTTACTATTAAATAAGTATTTATTCTTTAAGATGTTTCTTACTAAGATCTCTATACCAGTTTTTTTCAGTCGTTGTTCGGGATTCCCAGCAATTATACGAGTGGCCAGATTTGATATTAGGGGGTTGGAACGGGAAGAAAGTCTATTGTATGAAATAGTTTATAGAATGTCATTGCTTCTGCATGAACTGTTTAAATATTTAAGCCAGCCTGTGGGTAAAGTAAAATTAGAAATATATGGTGAGGCATAAGTGATTGTGGGAAGGATTTTATTTTGAAAAGTTTAAATTTTATTGAGATTGGATTTTTTGGCATTTCCCTAGAGTCGGCACATAAATCCACATCGGTGTAATTAAGGATTTATACTTGAGTGTTTTGATATTTGAAGTGTGTTTGTTGGATATTAACGTTTTGGTCAAGCGGAGACGCACATTGAAACCGAGTTTATTGTAATATAGGGTGGCCTGCAGGCTAACTATGATCAATGGTTTGGCCTTAATGCTTAACCGATTGAGGACATGGAATTGGGGTGTGGCCTAAGGAGACTTCAGGATAAGTGATTATTATAGAAGTTAAAAATAAATAAAATGCTCATAATTTTCTTGAAATTTGTAATAATATCCATCATCGCCTGTGGGTTTTTATTTCCTTTAAAAAAATATATAAATATAATGAATGAAATCTGAAAATTGATTTACTAACCATTAATATTTATTTATACTCATAATTTTACTACATATTATTAATAATATTTGTATTCAAAGGGTAAAATAAAACATCTTTCAAATAATAAACCAAGGTAGTTGATCTGCTGTTTAGTAAGCGTCGAGTGTACCTAATCTTCATTGATGAGGTCACTGGAAATTTAAAAGGATGTGTTTGATGTAAATTTAATGATAAATCATTGCAATCAAAAAACGTCTTTGGGCGGAGCAGACTTTGAACATAGTAGGTATAATTCTTGTGATATTTTTACTATTTTTTTTTTTTTTTTTTTTATTAATTATTCCGTGGCAACTTAGGCCATTGGGAGGAGGGGTGGAACAGTAGGTTTTTGACGGTAGGGGTGTGTTACACGTGGGTGTATTTTGGCAGAATTTTTGAATGGGGCACCCGTAGGTATCTGCCATGCCCCGGAGTGGGAGATGGCGGCACTTGTTCTCCGGATACCGTGACTTGCCCGGAGAAAAATGCCACCCAGTGACCGGGGATCGAACCCGTGACTGCGAGCACCGCAGCCGACGCGTTGACCGTTCGGCCACCTCGTCCCCCATTATATTATTATATACTAGCCCTCCTGTCTAGTATTATTATAATTTAATATAGTATATATTATAGTTATATACTTATATCTATATATATAAAAATGGAGACAAAAATGTACCTATAACAATTCTTCAATCGAGAACGGCTGGTCCGATTTGGCTCAAATTTTTTTTAAGATGTTCGTAACTGCCAGGAGAAGATTTTTATGAAATAAAATTTTAGGAAAATCCACCGGAAAAGTAGGAAATCTGTATATCAAAAATACAACAGTGGCGCAATAGGGCATTATATTATATTGGTTGCTATTGGTTAATCGGGCATTTTTGTCGATTTCGTATAATATAAAATTGAATCGCAGAATGTGTTGCTAAGCGCAATAATTCTACTGTACATGTGTTGTGACTGAACTCCTCCTAAATGGTTAGACCGATTTGAATGAATTTTTTTTGTATGCGTTCGCGTTTATTCATCTGATTTTAATACGATTAGGTTAGGTTATAATTTTGTATTAATTGATTATATCAATCCACCATAGGTACCTAGAATACGACAAACTTGGTATAACTTTGATACTTTAGAGTTAAATCACACATTAACGTACATACAGCACGGGGTCCGCGATCTACCGCAGGTAGATTGCCTACCTGATAATGTACTGCCGCGAATCAGAATTTTTATTTCGGAAAAGTTAAGATTAATTTTGAAACCATATACCGAATATTAAATAACGAATTGAACAAAGTTTGAGTCACATATAGTTGGTACACTTAATGGGCAACGAAGTTCACGGGTTCAGCTAGTATTATATAACTATATAAACGTGAAACTACTTATATACTTTAAAACGGCTAATCTTAGAAACTATTTGACCGATTTATATTCGTATTTATTTTTATATTTTCCAATACTTATAGGAGGTGGTTCTTACGGAATGAAAAATTAAGAAAATCGAAAACTTAACGAAAACTTAACGACTCAGTTTATAACATTGTTTATCAATATTTATTTTGGTAACCATGGTGACAAATTTGTATATTATTAGAATTTATTTATATTAATACAAATATATTTTCATAAATTACAATTTATTGTTTCGATAAGGAAACATAACGTTAGTCATGTCGCGATAATAACAGCGTTAGAATTATTTACGTTATTATTTGTTTCAAAAATTATTATTTTATTATTTTTAAGATTTAATTTATTCGATAGTCCGTCCGGTCTGGCTCTACGAATTCCAACTTTGGGGTCGGTAAGGCCGCCAAACAACAAACCCTGCAATATATTTGCCTTCGCTTACTAACCTCTGCCTCTATTGGTATGTAACCAACAAAAATATCCACAAAGACCTAAATCTACAAACCCTCAACGACCTGGCCAAATCGCATTACATAAAATTCTATAAAAGTAGCAAACTATCCTCTGCTACTCTCATATCCAGAAGGTTAAAAAAGCAATGGCCCAGGAACCTGCTAAAAGCATAATCATATTAACTTCAACTTGTCAGATGGCACCGCAGGGATCTTTTCTATTCCTATCTCAATCGTCATTGTCAAATTGTTCATCAGGCTTACTTATTATACCATGTTTGTGTAGATTTAAAATACATTGTTTTGTACGTAAAAAGTCTAAAATATTTTTTGGCAAGATTGTATAGACGGGAATGGGTACGTGTAAGGTGATACACAAATATTTTACACTCAGGCGAAGCTGGGTAATTCAGCTAGTATTATATATTTCATATTTAGTAGCGGAGAACATGGTCTATAGTCAGAACAACAATTTAAGAGAACCCGGTCGGTAAGAGACCATTGAGAAGACCACGTTAACGTTGGGAAGTCTTTGTGAAATCGGACATAGGAAGGATCCAAATAGAGGTACCATGGATAATAGCGTCGGAAGATAGAGATGGATGGAGAGAAATTTTTTTGGTGGTATGGTCTCAATGATTGAAACAAATGTAAATATATTATAATATAATACATATATATAGATATATATTTTTAGCCCCCACAAGAAATTTATTTTTCTAATAATTTGACGATATGGTAGATCTAACTAGATTTTTTTCTAAAACCAAATCGTATATGGTATATTATGACTTTACATAGTAATAATTAAATTATAATTTTCTCTCAGAAACCCTCCACTCGTAGAACTTAAAAATTAATGATAACATTTATTTTTAAATCTAATCTAATTATTATTTTGTAATTTGTATATTATGTTCTCAGTGTAATCAAATTAAAGTGTAAACGCATGTTATTTCAATTCAGCCAATAGCCATAGTCGCCAAGGCTTTATTTAATAATACCTACTAAAAAAAAATATTATATAATATAATTTCATATAATATTATTAGCTCTTATCAACTTATATAAGTCAATACCAAAGAACGGTAGAACCAATTTACCAATTTACCGTGGAACGGAGTGAAATATACCACTCGCATGGTATAAATAGCATAAAATTAATTAAATACATTGTGTAAAGTAAAAATAATAATATACGTTGTGGCCAAAATTTAAAAGTTTCAAGTCACTTAAGTAATTATAACTAGGTATTGAATCATAACAAAATAACTAAAACTGTAGTATGCTAAATAATAATATAATATCCAATTTTGTCGATTTTTAACTTCATATATTGATATATGTCTATAAAGAAAATTTAACATATTATTATGTATTAT
>NC_042494.1:27781698-27798988 GCF_005508785.2 Acyrthosiphon pisum
GATAATTAATTATAGTATTCACATTTTAGTCGTACATAATCGTCATAATAATATGTAACGAAATTCTTTATATAGTTATACGCCATTCAATAATACATTAACGGATATCATGTTCAATATAATAGGATAATAAAATCACTTTTACGATTTAAATTCTTTTTTTTTCGACTTCAACAAATGTTTTGTTCTTATTTCTAATGGATTTTGGCACGTTTCAGCCAAAGTTCCATGTGCTTTAGAACTCTCCGACCAACAGTTAGGGTCATAAAGCAAAGTTAGCGAAAACCAATTAGGAATGGTTGAAAGCTGACCATAGCAAACTTTATTAGTTCAGCAGACAGTGAGGTGCATATTATAGCTTATAGTATTATACGATGTTAGCCCAACAATATTGTAATATTATCTCTGCGTAACATTGCACCGGTGTTATACTTACGAAACGGATAATCAGCGAAATCGTCGTCTTCAGTCACACCATTGCTGCTCATCTTGTCCCAACCTGTAAAATTTGAGAGATGAGTAGATTTTTCGGACGTGCGATTACAGAAAATAATCGTATTATTCGACTGCCGTAGGTGCAGGTACGCTATAGCGTACCTCCGCCATAATAATACAGAAACGGTCCGAAAACGCGGTTTTACTTACGCAGTGCTACGATGTTGCACAAAGACATTAAAACAGAAGGCGATGCCTATCGGCCGGTCTAACAGAAATTACAACGGGCGCGATTTACACCACCGCGTCAATTATTTTTCGTGTACTGGCAACACGAATGGGAATGGTCCAAAATGATGAGCAAACGGCAGATTGGTGTTTTGGACGACGATCAAAATACTTAGAGTTTAAAATAATATGCGAACCTCGGTGTCGGGGTGGGGGGGTCAGGGCACTGCTCTACATATGCGCGCGTGTATGTGTGTGTGTGTGTGTGTGTGAATGCGTTCGGACCAACGCGAACGGTGAGAACATTTCAATAAATATTTTATGTTTACGTTGCTTTTATATAGAGCAAAATGAGTACATAATTATTTCGAGAAGACCCTAAACATTAAACAGCACTACAACTACAACAGCAGTTATCTGAAACGTTATAATATAGGGAATAGCAATACGACTTAATAGAACCGCATAAACCGAGATCAACAATCTGCAGTTGTATACGCGTCTTGTATGATGTAAAATATCAATTCACTAAGAGGTATTTTAGTATGACCCTCGGTAGTTGTAGGCTAAAATATGTAACAAATTGTAATTATTAATTCAATATTCTTATGTGATATATGGCACAACCATGCATAATTTCGATTCCCGAACCCAATGATTTAAATGAAAAAACATTGGAGAAATAAAATATAATTATTGGCTATTTGTTGGAAATTTTGAAAGTACGCGATGCCAAGGAAATCATTATTGTAACATTGCAGCATTCACGCATTGTACAAATACATATTATGAATAAAGTCAGTTGGCAATTTTATAGCTACTTATATTAATGCAATTGCACTTAAAATCGCCACAAATCTCATTTGTTTCATTTACATTTTAACGAAATTACACTTACCATGACTTAGAAAAAATAATCAACTCAAAGCATTCTGAAAAAATAGTTGTTTAGACAAGTCATATATTGTTCAAATTTAAAATAATCTATAATTCATCAAAAAGCTTGTAAGCAACTATAAAACCTACAAATTACAACATTAAGAATTATAGACATTAGACACCCATCTTAACATCTTAATATATAAAATATAGTTTGTAAAATGGGTCTGAAGTGAAAAACTTTGGATTTATTATTAATATTATTATAAGTGAGATTTAATAATTTAATGATGTTATAATATCGATTGTATGGTATTATAATCTTAACACTTAAGCTAATATAATTTTTTTTTAACTATTGCAGCTTACTATAAGGACAATGTACTTCCTGTTTTTCTTTTTTTTTTTTAATTAGGTACTATGTATGGTATATACCAACCATTTATTTTTAACAGAGTTTACAATAATGTGTACAATTTTCATCTCTTGAAATTATTCTAATGAATAAATCGTTAAATATTGTGTAGAATTATAATAATATTTAATATTATATGTGATTGATCGATCGGATAAGAAATCTTCATTATAAATTAAAATTTCTTTAGAGTTTTAGTTATCTAAACATAACCTATTTATATATCAAAGTTGTGCCCATCCGTCCGTTAGTTACCAGTATGAAATAGTTACGATGTTTGTGTTGAGATTAATTTATAACAGTTCTATTCAAAGTAAATATATACTAGTTATAGCCAGTATTAAAATATATATCAAAATATGAGTATTGAGTGTTCAATACAGATTAATAGTAGCCAATATCAAAAAATAGGTACCTTCCTAAATATAACGGCTACCAAATTGTGATATTTTTAAATCGTATACTATAATATGAAATTATAGTATATTGCGTTGTATTAAAATACGTTTGGAACCCGTACATTTTGGACGCTCGCAAAATGAGCTTTCCTAACTTGTTTCATATTAATTTATGTCTTTACACGTGTACCACGTACATTACAATATTGTTGCTCTCGTACAAGTGTGTGTACGACAGCGACAATCGAGTAAATGTTGAACATTTGCAACGGAGGGTGACGGTGTAATAGGTATATGTTTTAATTCTTCACAGCCGGGAAAACTTCACGACCGTGTTTGGCATAATTTTAATGACGCCTCGCTCCGCACGAATAACAATTATTGTGATTTCATTGTCATCGCTATTATGTGTGGGAGGACGATGGCAATATTTCTACAGCCTTTATGGGCTATTAGCGATAGTCTTCTGACACGGCACTGCAGCACAGCTGTATATTACACCATTATTATTAGTGGTTATGCAGTGCAGTTGTATAGCATATATTAACAAATTATATTTATACATTATATACTAAACCCTCAGCTGTAATAATCTGTTTTTATTATTATTATTATTATTATTATTATCATTATCCCTGTAGGTATAGACATAGGGTATGCCTATAACACTATAGCATCAAAACGATAAAATTAATGTAAATGACAAAAAGTCAAAAACCAAACGTCATCAAACGCAACATAACAACGTATATTGCCATTTTATTGTTTTAATGTTGAAATAGCAAAAAAATTATCCGAGTATTCTTTTTTTAAATACATCGGCCAAAACAGTACTAGCTTATGTGGCTATGTTAATATTTTAAATAATTTTATTATAATACAATTTGATCTTAAAAAAAATGTAACAAAATGTTTAAATAAGAATGATAAAAAGCCAAAAAAAATATCGCATAAAGCAGTCAAATAATTTATGTTTGTAATAAAAGCCTTAACTAAAAAAGAGCTTTTCGCCGAAAAATAATGATTTGTCAAAACGCATTATAACACAATAGCGAAAAAAAGAAATTACTTCACTAAGAATCTAAAATAATTCAGAGAAAAGTTGAGTGGCAAAACTTGGACGTTAGGTCGGCTTCGATTTTTGTCGATAGATTTATTTATTTTTAAGTATTACATTAACAAAAAACAACAGTCACAAATAAGAATAAAAATTACTTTAAAATAAATAGTCTTCTGAGTAATTACTAAATGTTTATTTAATAATAATTATTATATTATATACTTTTAGAATATATCATCTTTATATAAGAAAACATTTTATGATAACGTATAATATTATGAAATTGTATAATATATTTTACGATAACGTAACTATAAATAACAAATCAAAATTATTACTTCAATCTACGATGAATCATGATAGTTACACCAACCTGCCAAAAATGGAGACGTACATAACTAAATAAGAAAAATTGGATCTTTTGGATCTTTTGGAAAAGTTCTAAAACTACAATAATATTATGATGGCTTATAACTTACTATGATAGGCTAACCTAAAATTATTATTAAATAAAAATAATATCTAAATAATACCGATGAAATATTATTCATAATAACATTTTGTATTTTTGTTTTTTTGTAACATAAGTTTAAATTTAACTCATATTTTTATATTAATAATCGGATGATCAGATGATATGGATTTATGATATTATCGTTATTAATATGAGTGACTTCATAATAAAAATAAGAGATCCGTCCAATTTTTAAATTAGTCGTGTTCTTTTGGTAGCCTATCTACGACGCCGTGATCATCTTATTACGAGGGTCAATGAGACAGAACACGTTGTGTACAACTCGAAGACAAGATTTCGAATTGTAACTCAGAGGTCCGTAAGCCTGGCACCCAAAATTGAAAATTCATTAAGCTAAAACTTTTTTAACAAAATAAGTACTCAATTAGGAACAATTTGTGTTCAAAAAATCGAAGTTCCTAATCTAAGTCTTACTCTTAAAATGAATGATTCTATTTTCGGAAGGTCAGTCTAACTTCAACCCGCCAAAATTAGCGCACATTAGACAATTAACACAATATATATTAAAATATAAAAAGTGGAACGATGAATAATGGTACATATTGATTTTACTATGAAGTGTTTTTTTTCGAGTATGTATACACGATATATATTATACTTTATTCAAGTTAAGAAGCAGACAACCTGAATAATTTTATTTAGAATGTACCAAACTCAATATTCGAACTAGTAGTTTTTCAGTTATTAAAATGTTTATAATTAGGATAAAAGTCCTTAAAAATTGTCTTACAAAAATATTAAATAGATTTAATATTATTGGAGCGAGCATTTATACTTAGATAATTCTTACAAATAATAAATTTGGAATGATTAATTTTAATTTCTAAGATTTTCTGCTCACCATTATAGACATCATATCTTCCAAAACCATGACCATGGAATGTTATCCTTAATACACATAGTTAAACAACTCAACAATTTACTCGTTCGAATTTTGACTTTGATGTATCAAAATGTTCAGAAAAATATTTCACTAAATAATTTACAGTTGAAAAATAGAAGTTTGTATTTCCACAGGGCACTCTTTAAGTAGGCAGTACAAAAATCTAAATAGAATTGAAAATCTGGTTTATACGTACAAGTAAAAATTTCAAAAATTAGATTTTAATAATAACTGCATAATATTGTGAAAAAAGGGTCAGCATGCTTTTCAAATCACCCTGTTTAATATTATTAATAGTATTTAATTATTATACAATAAAATATTATATTTTGAAATAAATGTGAGGTTTTCGGTAAAAATTAAAACAACCTACCAGTTCTACCGTGTGTAGTATTAAGTATCAATAGTGAAATAAATTAGTACGGTAGCAATATAAATATATAGTTAAATATACTTAGTACTATAGGCTGACGGTCTGTCTCCGCTCAGAATTGATTTTCATATTCAATGCGATTTATCAAATTGAACACGTCATTCATTACAGTGACTTACCCGATGACATTCGATACATTCAGCAGTACATCAGAACAGTTACAAAATATCCTCCTTTTTATATTAAATATAAAGGTGGTGAAGAATATTATGCTATAATAATTGAATAATAATATGTACATGTTTAAACAAACTTAAATATTGCATTTATAAAATATATATTACGATTGTATGTCGTCTGCGTGGAATTTTATTATCGTGGTATTTTTTTCAGACTACCATATTTATGCCTATGGCAACTATAGTTGCATAAAAAATGTAATGGTTCGCTAAAATTTAATTGAAGACCATTCGTGGACACCTGGGTCATGTACCATTACGTCCATTAGCGCACAAGTTAAAATATATTTAGCGATTGTTTGTGCAACGCGGCATCAGCATATTGTTGAAGTTCGAGCCCTGCTACCTAATCATTAAAATCTATTTCGGTCACTATTTTCTCTACCCATCGTTGACATCTTCCAAGTGATAATGTGGCAGACAGTAAACGTTTATATTGCAGTGAAAGCTCTCGGTGGTATTTTTGTATACGTTACTCAAAGCGTTCGTTCTCAGATTTGGCAACAGAATATTGCAGTCCGCATGCAGCTCGGCGTCGAACTACGATAGAAAATATTATGTCGTGCCTCGGAAGTCATAATATAGTTCAGGACACCACTGCATAATAAGACGTAATAACATTATGAATTATGTAGATACCACGTACAATGTACATATTGTACATGAAAACGATGAAAACTGAATAATACTAATTACTTATTATTGTAACGGGTACCTAAATCAGAAAATTATTACGCTAAATATTGAGTAAAAACTCTAATGTAGAACGACATCTATTGGTGTTTTCTTGTTGTACATTGTGTCCGGTGGAGCGCGTTGAATAATAGCCAAAAGTAATAAAAAATATTATACGGTGTATTATACGGACTGTCGGTATAATAGTTACCTGATACCGTTGATACGTACCTGATACCATTGGTTATAATTTACAAATACTAGTATTTATATTTTATAATCAATGCTGATACCTATACATTAGTTTTTCATTCCGTGGATTAGGTATGTCAGGTATCATTTTAATAACTAAATTTCCCGACAATTTTAGAAACCGTATACCTTTATGCTTGAACGACATTATTCTTACCTTCCTATATCTCATGTCAATCTATTTCAGTTGATCAGTTTTAAAAATTAAAAACATGATAACACATTCCATATCGGTGAACAAAACTATAAACGAATTCCCAGTTATGTAGGAATCCCTGGAAACGAGACAGCAAACATCTACCTAAAAGGGCCATTCACTCTCCTGAATCCTCCTCCGTCCAAATTTGATCTCTGAGTGACATCATGGGAGTCCCTGCCACTGAAACAGTGCAGGCAACACCGTTGGACATCGTCACATACAAAACTCAATGATATTAAACTTCCTATTAACCCTTGGACAACATTACTTACCAAAAGTCGTCACGAAGTGAACTGAAACCAAACTGTACAACCTTATCAAATTCTATTTATTTTTTCTTATGCTGTGATTTTTTTCTCTACCCTTTTACATATTTAAACTAATAATATTACTTATAGTATCATAATGTAATATTAATATTGTAAATATTGTAAGCCAATAACCTTAGTTTTTGAGGCTTTTAAAAAAAGAATCTCTAAATAAACAAAAATTCATAACATAGGTACATAATTTATAGCTTGATGCCGGAACGCAAAATGTATTTCGTTGTTTTAAGTGCCGGAGTACTTCATAAATGTTACAATAAATTTATACTATAAATAATTATAAATAAACATTATTAGCACATCTAACGCACATCACGATAGTGTAACTGGTATAATATAATAATATATATAACTCGAAATTCGAAGTTGAAGCGAGATAAAAAATCGCTTTGAGATAATACATATTCTTCGAGATAACTTACACGAATTTAACCTACCTAACCTAAGCTAAAGGGGAATAAAGAAATAACGAGTTGTCAAGTGTTTCGAGTTATGGGGACTAAACTATTATTAATTTATGTGGCGCGCAGAACAAAAAGTACCTACATCTACTAATGTCAGACAGACATGAAATGTTACCACTAATTATACAGATTACAGGTAGTACAGGTACTACCTACTGTAATTGGTACATACTGCATACCACCAATATCTTACTAATTAATTATTGTTAGTTTTTTGGTTTGATCGTTATAATTAACCGGACGTATGGTAAGTCTGACGGTGAAATTATTCTGATAAAAATGGTTGAATAATATGCGGCAAGACTGTTCGGTTACGACCTACGTCATCCGCTGACTATAGGTAGGTTACTCTCTATTATAGTCCTATCCATATCATTAAAAAAAAAAAAAACAGTTTTTCAGTTGTGTGGGATCGAAGCCCCCCCCCCCCACTCTTATGGTTCATAAACACCGAGATTTCAATATTATTGTACTTGTGCATTAATTACCAATACGACTATAAATAACAACACGTATTATAGTGTAACACTAAATAATGTTGCGTTATATGTCATGTCAACGACTCAAAATAGGTTTGATCTTAATATTATGTTTTAGTAAATTCACTACACACCTGCACCAAGTGCATAGTAATCGTCATTTACCCGGTGCAAGACAATCTATACCGCACACAATATTTATTAGTTACCTCTTACCTATTGTACACGACGCCTACAACTTATAACTGCTGTGTTTTAACAAAAATTCAATTAATATGTTTGTTTTGGCTCCGGCCGCAGCCTGCAGTATACCTACATAATTATATTATATTATATTATATTGTGGGCAAAATTCAAAATTGTTAATAGAACCATAAAAATGCCCGTAGAAAACATGAGCCGCTGCCAACGGTACTTAGGCTAAACGTCGCACTTCGGATTTTTTCCGGAAAAATAGCCCAGTTGTGAGTTTCGACCAACATAATTTGTGCAAAACAATATAATGACTAATAATAATGACAATAATATGACTTTATTATGATAATTAATAAAATAATTATTACGTATCGTATTTATCATATTGTTGTCAAATCAATTGAATATTTTATCTAGAGTCTAAATTAGTCCGTGTTTTGTGTCATATCTATGTAAACAGTTTAACTGTATATACAATTTGTATATCACTACAGGCGGTAGGATAACAAATAATAATTAGTACTATTTATATACGTATTACGTACTTACTATTTAAAAACAACTAACAAAATAACGAGTGTGTAAAATTTTAAAACTGAGTTTAAAAAAAAATTATAAGTACCTAAATAAAATTACAAAAAAAGTGGACAAGTGGGTACCACTCTGCTGTACAATAATTGAGTTATCAAGGATGTCATTGCAATTATGGATGTGTTATATTTGAATTCAATAATAAATCATTGCATACGAAAAACGATTCTAAGCGGATTCGGTGTGTCTCCTATAATCCTTGTTTTTATAATCGAATTTAACAATTTAAAAAAAAAAATAATAAAAAGCGAAAATGTCTCATGACTATCAATAGTGTAACTTTGCAGTGATCTTTTTATTTTTGATGGTGGTTTATTGGGAATCTTATTTAATCGTTATTTATATTTAAAAAAAAAAAACATTTGTAAGGGCGGTATTCAAATTTGGGTGTCGCCCATTACCACACAAAGATTTTAAAATTCTGGATATCCCACTACCGCACACAAATGTGGTCATATATTATTTTTTCACGTGACAAAAAAAAACCATAACTCGGAATTTGAACACTCGAAAAAATTCTTGAAAAAAAAAAAACCTGTTTTAAAACTGTTGTACACCTTTGAAATAATCTTTGAGTGGTAGAACCTCAAAACTATTTTGAAAGATTTTACTATAGCCCAGTAATTTCTGGTACTCAGAAAGATGTATATAGAAAGATGCCTCATAATTTTATTTTTTTTCGTTAATTCTTGGTCTACCTTCGGAAAACTGGACATTTAAGTGTCCCGAAGATTCCCCGGGGCTAGCGGTACACAGGTACGAAAAAACGGTACCTATTATTATAATATACATTAAATAATTATTTTAATGAGATGTTATATTATAATTATTTTGATGTAAGTAATACATACATTTTTGATTTTTTTAATTTGAATTGTGTATTTTGATTTTATGGATTTTGAATTGAATTCTATGTAATATTGAATTCCTATTTCAATTTGTAATGGTTTTATACATTTGTACGATATCTTGTGTGTGGAATTAGGCTATATATTTTTATAAATCTGTACGATATCATACTATTTGTATGTGTGGTATTGGGTTATGTATTTTCGGTGGTATTGGGCCATGTTTGTTCGGTAATTGAAAGTACCGTCAAATTTTTAGACGTTATGGCTTTCTCAAGTGATGTTAATCACAATAATAATTGAGGGTTTGCCAGGGCAAAAACTGAAATAGAGTGCGTACTGTCCACGTTTTGGCCAGGCATTTCTGAGATTTTCCAGATTTCGACTTTGGCCCGTAACCCATATTATTATAACAGTGATATGTTATATGGATCTTAGACAGCAGCAACTCGGAAGGAGGAAAACATCTTACATATACTGATCAAATATTAGGCGATTATCGCCTTCGATAGGTGTAGGTATGCAATACAACTATCGTTTGGTCCAATTTTAGCGTACCTAATCATATCATTAAATCGCCCGAGCGGGGTACCTCTATATGCGTGATCATGTTATTAAATCGCTCACATGGTGTATCTCTATATAATAGACCTTCGCATTGCACACATTTTATTCAGCCCGTGGGCGTCTTCACAAAACTCGTCGTGGTTTTTTTACCGTCTTATTGCCATAAAAAAAAAATAATAAAAACACTCGAAAAACCACGCACACTCACTAACGCGGGCCCGCTTATATACACCGTATGATTATTATTATAATATGCACATAATATTATACATACACATTGACGATAATCCTACGATCTTAAAATGTATTTCTGTACGCCGTCGAACTAACGCTCGGCATGTTAGTCGTACGAGCAATACGTATACGAATAAACCGCTATCGTCGTCGTTGTCGTCGTCGTCCCGAAAAATATTTAGCGCCGCCTTGCAAGCATTTTTGCACCACACTCTTCCGTCGTAGACGATACCGCGGTAAGTAATGTCCCTATATATTATTATAATATACTGTAGAACAATATAATATCGCCACGATATTCGGTGTGTGTGTGTGGTTGACGAATATGGAAAATATTTAATGAAACACAATACCTACGTATAATGCGTAGTGTAAGTAGGTTAGGTTAGGTTACGGTTCGTCTCAGAAATGGGTTCGAGAAATTCTGTCCGTACGCCGACCTCATGACACATCATCACTGCTGGACGAGCACTATTTATACAGGGTGATTTCTCGCCAAGCATGCTCAACACCCTTTTTATCTTCGATAAGGCAGTTATTAAAAATCTGATTTTTTGGCATTTTTAATCATGCTATTTTAAAATTCTTGAGATTGTACTACTATTAAGGAGTGTCCAGTGAAAATACAAGCTTGTATTTTTCTAGTGATAAGCCTCCTTGTCTACTGTAAATTATTCGGAAAATGCAGCCGTATCAAAATCAAAATTCGAACGAGTATTTTTTGAGTTGGGCTTTTTAAATTTTAGTGGAAACGGTTAATTGTTTTTAAGTTGTTTAACTTTGAGTATTAAGGATCATAGACCCCCATGATAATGAGTTTGGAAAATATGTGGCCATGGTGATTTGAAAATGTTGGTAATTAATATTATTAATCTATCAACAGTTACCATTTGTAAATATGGTTTTAAAATATAATAAATACTTGTATTAAATAGATCCAAATATTCAGTGTTAGATCTATCTTATATTTTTGTAAAACCATTTTTAAGGACTTTCATCATTAGTAGAGACATTTTAATAACTGAGAAACTACTCTGTCGAATGTAGAGTTACTATTATATTAGTATGTATAGGTACCGCTGGTTTTCGATCAATTACACGGAATCTTATCCATATTATGTAATCAATATTCATCATTACAATAAAATTACTGGTAGTAAGTCGATGACCTTGGAACGGTTTTGTAGGTCCAGCCAGTAATGTCAAAAAACCAGGATGTGGGCCTCCACCTGCAGTGTGTCACGTACTATATATTATAGTGATTCAATGTGTGCACAATACACATGAGTGTGTGTGTGTGTGTGTGTGTGTGTGTGTGTGTGTGTGTGTGTGTGTGTGTGTGTGTGTGTGTGTGTGTGTAAGAGTGAGAATGTGGATTATGGTCAATACATCATAGTGGTACGTCATAACTTTTCGTCGATATTTCGAGTATGTTAATGGAAAATTTTTATGCTTGGATATTTTTTCTTTTTACAGTTCGTTTCATGTAAGTTAAAGTCTTATACCACAAGAATATAAACTTCAATTAAATTTGCTAAATGTGCACAAAATAACGTGTTTCTTTGATCGGGACCGGTCTCGGACGTGTGCTAACCGCAATTTGATGACAATGACCAGATATATCTTACAACAATAGCACTGGGGTGTTTGTTATGAAAAAAATAAACTAATGATTTTGAAAATTGATTTTATAAAATCTACGTCACACGCTTGTATGTACATATAATCTTATGAATATATTATTATTATAAATTGAAATCAAAAATGGACAAGTTAGATTCCATTTAAAAAAAATATTCATCACTATCAAAAAAATTCAAATGACAAACTCACATCAATCAAATTACTACCTGGAGTTCCTTGAACCGGATATATATTTTCGAATACATTTTTAGTAATTCTTGCTATCTCGGCTACCGAACTATATAGTTAGTATATTTTAGTCATTACTAAGTTACGTAATTAAACAAGATTATAAAAGATTATAAACAAATTAAAATACAACATTGTGTCACGCTGTACAATAATGGATTTGGATTTAATACAATATCTCAATGTTGTTATTTTTTATTTATATTAACTTGTAACTTAATACATTTTTTCAGGTATCTTAATAATTAGGTTATGATTCACAATATTATCCATTAAAAATAATTTTAAACAGTTGTTTGTCATAATTATTAGGGTTTCTGTAATGATAAGTATAAAATATAAAGTGTAAAGTATAAAATATGAATAAATTAACTATAATCTTCACTTCTATGCATATAATATAAATAACATAATATATTTTATTGGTGTCCTAAAAATATCCTTTAAACCGTATTGTTAATTCGATTAAATTGTTAAGTGATAAGGTATACCTGTACAATAATGTATAAGAGATGAGCATTAACCTAGTATTATATTGTAAAGTATAAAGTACACAAAAATTTAAAAAGAAAACGTGAAAGATCAAACCACATGTACATAATATGTCATAATATTATATATTATATAATATTGTGATTTAATATAATACAATTATTTGTTTAACCTACTTGTATTAAATTTGATTTGTTAAAATTTAAAATGTTATAAAAGGGCTAGGAATTATACATGATATCATTGATATTGTACGAGGTATAGGTATTTCATTTAAAATTATATATGATTTATTTCCAGTAATAGCATATTATATAATACATTATTTATTTTAATTAATTATTTTAACTATTTTTTAAATGATTTAAAATATAATATTCGATGGTTTTATAATGTATAATGCCTTTACGTCAAATAAACAAAAAAAATAGGTTAATGATGGTACTAATTACGAATACGTACTAAATAAAGCTTTTATAGTGGAGGGGGGGTATTATAAAAGAACACATTAACTTCAGTTTTCCTATCCTAAATAATATGTATTCGTTTGTTTATTGCGGCTGAACATTAAAACTTAATAGCGCGATAATTAAAATAAAATTTATAATTCATTGCTGACTGTTGTTACGAAATCAACGTGTTTACATATTGTACACATTTGTATTGGCTCGAGCTGAGTACGCGAGGAAAAAATTATAGAAATAAAATTAAACTGCTAACAAATCAGATAATGATTATTATTAAAATAATATCCATTCAGGCATTACGGTTGGATCAACATCGTGTGTGGGCTTACATGCGAACACTTTTTTTTCTTTTAGAGGGGTCATATTTGCTCCAGAAAATATTATTGCGCATCACACTTATTAACTATTTAATTACGAGAAAATTGTTATAGTATACTCAACAAAATAGTTTATTAAAACTATGTTCGACAACTACATACATATATATCAGTGCATACTAATTGATTCCCATACCTGAACGCAGAACAAGGAAAAAATATATACTAATTGAGTCCCAGTATAAAAGAAACAAATACCAATTATGTCTGTGACTCTAAAATGAAAAATATACTAATTGAGTCCGCATTTGGAAAAAAATAAAATATATCAATCAAGTCCGTAGATTTATTTTTATTTTGTATGTGTTATATTATACTTATACTGTGCATTTCTTTTACACTGTTAAACACTGAATTAGTGCATTAAACGAACTTAACCAAAAGAAATTATATCTAGCCATCTACTTATAACTAAAAATAACTAAATTGAAGAAAAAACGCAATTATTATGCAAACAAAACAAATATCAAGATTTGAATACATAAATAGTTTATCGCTTAAGCTTTTATCGATATAAGACATAAATTAATTTATTGTCTTGAACAAATTAATAAAACAGTTTATGTTTACTTCCACCAAACATTTTTTTTCCATATAATAGTACCTGACTCTATGATCAATCCTCGTCCTAATAATAGTCTAACTACGTCTTAAGCTTGTAATAATTTGAAGGAAAATGTTTTTCTTTTAAGGTTTGGCGGAACTCAATTAGTTTAATAATTTATAATCAAAATTTAACGCGACACGGGTTAGCACTAAAAAGTAAAAATAACCCTGGAGTCGGATTCACTGTAAAAGGTTTTATTGGGACTCAGATCGAATGCAGTCGTTGTAATATAAATAAGTAGGTATACCTAGGTAATAACAGTGTTGAATACAAAATTACCTGCATACGGCGATGAAAATTAGTCGTTAAATGTGTGCGCGCACAAGACGGAAAATGTTCCTTATCTTAAAGACCTACTTGTACAGTATAATATAATTATAATTATTTATTAATCATACGCACGTGGTATATACACACACATGCATAATAAAACGCACTTAGTTAGATAAAAATTCGACGGGCACAACCATTCGTTTTTATATTAGGTAAGATATTGCGCAACGAACTGCCTGTAATAATTACGTGTATCAAACAGTTCAAACTTTATACTTTTTATCGTATTCTATAACGATATTATAACACTTTTATATGAGTATTATAATAATTATATTATGCTGCAGTTCAACTTTTGTGTTTAAATGTACGAACATCATAATATTCGCTGGTACTATATCGATCGGTAAAATGTCACCCGAGGATAACAAACTCGTACGGTACGTAACAGAATATAAAATAGTAAGTATTACGTCTATTTATTATATTTTAATATACTCGATGGAAAAAATATCGTCTATTATATAATATAGGTACCTAAGTATATTGATCGAAACCAGGGAAAAGCCCCTAGAATCAATTGGAAAATAATTTTAAAATTGTTCTCCGTGGATATTATTCATCGTAGGTACCTATAGAAGTAAGTACCTACTAAGAGTACTTACTTATTAAAAGTAGGCATAGCATATTTTTACTGAAAAAAATGTCACATTTTCCACGAACTGCTTGCGCAAACGGAAACGAATAGCTATTAATTTCAAAACAAATTATAATTAAAAAGTATATATTTATTAATTTAATGTTATCACATTTATTTAATAATGTAATTTTTGAGCGAATCGAGAATATTTTTTCACAGTTTTTGTATATTTATCGTCAATTACCTAGTTTTTCAATAGGGATGTCCAAAATATAAAGTCCCTTTTAAATCGATTAAAATAGTAAACAAAATTAATATTACAATATTTCATAAGACTATATTATTATCATTATTGTTATTATTATAATTATTAATATTACATTTGATCATTACATTTGATCATTACATTTTACGGACGATAAAAATCTTCTGTTTAAAGTATACGTATTGTTAACAGAAAAAAAAAACGGTTTATCCAATTTTTAATTTGACATTAACCCCTGTAGGTAATCGCAATTATTTTAGCTCATATCAAAGGAATTTCATCAAGTCGGCATTAATCGACATTTCTCATAGTCCTGAAAACGTTAATCATTTCATTTTCACGAATGTTATACGATTTTGAAATATGTACCTGCCGTGTATTACGAACATACCTTGACGTTCAATAGTTACAAACGTTTAAAATATTTAGTGGTATAGAAAAAAAAAGAAATTAAAGCTAACATTTAATTCTACGTAATAATGTGTTAAATATATATTCACACGATAAACGCATGTACTTATTTGTAATATGTATAAGACCGTACGTCACTATTCAATGGCGTTTAAAAACAACCCTACGCACATAAAACCACGAATCTATGCCATTTGGATTTTTTAAATATGCCTACACAAAACTATAATCTTAAAATGTAAAACGAAATATTATAATACTTTTGTCTACCTACAAGTTACGAATTCTTACAACTAGAGTCCTTCTATTCCGCCTTCAACACGTCCGCGTAGGTCGTTAGCGCATCGCTAATTTATTAGGAATGACCTTTTTTATAGGTCGTACTATGCGCATAACTATAATTTTTATAAGAAATATTAAAAAATAATTAAAATAAAATGTGACCATCTAAGTTATCTATAGATTTGATAATTGAAAAAAAAATGCAAAATTATTATATAAAATCTAATTACCTATCTTAGATTGACTAGATGAGATAGTTGGCAATTGGTCGTAGAAAAAAAAAATTTTAAAATTATATAAATTATAATTATTTTAGATTGTGAGTGAATTGATGAATGAATTGATTTTACAATGATGTGTGTTTTTTATTTATTTTTATTTTTGTGTCCATGTACACGATAAGTAGTCGAAATAATGCTTTGATTTTCAACTTCAGTATCTCGTTCGATGGGAAAGTGAATATTATTAGTGCATTGGGAGGTCAAAATTTAAAATTCTCAGTTATTTTCAAAAATGCCGTGAAAAACAAAAGAAAAATTAAGGAAAAACGGGAATTTTTACGCAAAATAGACTTTAGTTTTTGGTGTAACTTTAAAACCATTGACTAGATACATGAAATTTTAACTGGTTGTTTATATTTGCATTTTATATACACGATAACATTTTCAAAATATTTTGATTTGTTTTGAACTGTTTAGGGACATTTTCAGTTTCCAATTTTATTAGTTTTTTTTTCTATGAATGTCAATAAGACTTTATTTGTTGAGGAAAAATACTTGAAAATTGAATACAATAAGGCTCCTACTATATTGTTACAATGAAATTTAAAATATAGAAAGATCACGAATTAGCAAATTATTTTGAGTTAAGAATTCATAAAAATTATTCTTTTTAAATCTAAGATTTTAAAATGTAATACAAGATTCCTTATAAGATTATTTACCTTTATCAACAAAAAAAAATGCCTATAAGAAGGTCAAATTTAATTTTTATGAGCATTAACATTGGATATTCACTCGATTTCTCATTTAGCGATTTTCTTATTTTGTTGTAATTCAAAAACGAATAACTGTAGATAGGTACAATAAAATTTCACTGAATTTTTATTTTATCAATTCTTTTACTTGAAAAAAATTTTCAAAATATTTTGACTTGTTTTGAGCTGTTTACGGACAATTTCATATTTCAATTTTAGATTCTGAGTGGAACGATGAACGTATTGATTTTACAATGATGTGTGTTTTTTTTTTTTTTTTTTTATTTTTATTTTTTTTTAATTTTTTTATTTTTTTTTTGTGTCTGTGTACACGATAAGTAGTCGAAATAATG
>NC_042494.1:27800820-27803130 GCF_005508785.2 Acyrthosiphon pisum
TTCTTATACAATGATATTATATCATTGAATTCAAATTTAATACCATCCATTATACAGTGACCCACTTGTAACCTACTGTACAGCAGAGCAACATCCACTTACCAACTTTTTTTTATTTATTTTTTTTATTAGTATCAATAAAGTTTTATCTGTTAAACCAAAAAGTGAAAAAATTTAATACAAGGCTCCTGATATATTGTTACAATAGCAGTTGAAAAATATTAAAAATACATAGGCTCAATTTTTTTTTTATAAGCATTTAAAGATCGAATTTTGACAAAATTTATCAAATTTGAAATTGAATAATTGTTTCGTAGTTAAAAATGTATAAAATGTATAAAATGTTCAACTTGTTTATCTAAGGGTTGAAAATGTATAACAAGATTCCACGTAAGTAGTTAATTTTGTTACCAAAAAATCTAAAAAATACATAAACACAGTTTATTTTTATAGTCAATTTAAGTTCAAATTTTTACGAAATTACATATTAAAAGCCTAGAGTAACTATTTTGGTTATTTTGTTGTGATTGTATAATATTATTTGTGGGTACTTCAGTATGATAGTATCACGGTTTGTTGTTGATGTATAACGCGTTATAAGTACCTAATGGATATTGTGATATGAATAATTTGGAATTTATTATAGGTACTTACCTATAATAGTTAAATTTTTTTTAATACCATAGATAAGTATAAAATATGTCTTATACCTAGACTGACATACCGTCTCCGCTCAGAATCGTTTTTCTTATACAATGATTATTATATCATTAAATTCAAATGTAATGCCATCCATTATACAGTAACCCACTTGTAATCTACTGTACATCAGAGCGACATCCACTAGCCCACCTTCTTAAATCTGTTCATGTCAACGTACTAAAATGAACACTCCCTTCCTATAACAGTTATATTGTTACAACATGCGATGTGCAAACTTTCAACTAAACTTTTACAGGAGGATAAATAAATTATGCACAAAGAATAAACTCTGGATTTAAGTTGGTTTGAAAATTAAACAAAGTACTGATCATTTTAAATTTTAATTGTCCTAAATAATGTCGTGATTGTGATACAAAGATAACTATTTAAAATAATCAATTGGAGTAACACATAATAATATAATTTTTATTATTTACAGTAAATAATTCAGTCATAGGATCTCATATTAAAACGTTATTTAGTTTAGTAAATTATGATTATATTATCATTTATCTTTTATAGAAATATGAAAACCGACAGTCGAAATCTATAGTAGGTATCTGCAAAACGAGTATACTAATATCTTACTCTCCAAATTAAATAAATACTGATATTTATTATTTTCTTTCTCAGATAAAATAAAAAATAGATATTTTAATCTTTATACGATATAATATAACAATGAAATAATTGATATAAAAATACCTTATTTAATTCGTATTTTGCTGAAATAATTTCCATGTTGGTCAACAGTTTCTATTAAAAAACTGAAAATTCAAAACTCTTCATGATTTACTTAAAAATTGAAATTTAATTAACCGGAACCGTTAACAAAATCCCTCATACCAATTATTTTTAAAAGAAACCGATGACAACAAGATATTTGATAATTTCGGATAAACTTATCAAATAATACAAAATAAAGTATAATAATATATGGACTATATAATATTATAGGTTATACTGCTATTTGGAAGAGCCAATTTATTATAGCCTGTTGAAGTGTTGACATAAGACATAAGTCTTAATGATTTAAAAGTATATAAATAATAATAATGTATAGCTATGTAGGTATTATAGACATATTATATGGTATAATATGGTTTCAGTGGCGTATTTACGGGGGGGATATGGGGGATAGATCCCCCCTTGACCTTTTTTTTTTGTAAAGTTAAGTTTACTTATTTACTCTATTTCTCAATAGGATACTACTTTTAAGTTTTAAGTAGGTATAGCTGTTTTCTAAATATTCTAGCCGTGGTAATTTGTTGTACCTACTATACGCCACTTGTCGTTCGTGACATAAATATCGGAAAATAAAAACATATACATTTATGGTGGTATGGTAACTATATTTTTGAATTTTCCGCGAATTATTTTTCATGCATGGTGAGTATTTATAATAAACCTGATAAATAGTCGGTAAATAAACAAAATTACCATGAAGACTGTAGATTTACCAAAGGGCACGGGTTTATTTTTAGAGATTGAAAACATTTTATTCACCTCTGGGTTACATGCTTTAGATGTTTTTGATAGTTTTATCCAAATATTCATGAACTCTTTAAAATATTTTGTACTTTGCCTGTATCACTGCTATACACCTGA
>NC_042494.1:27803180-27804341 GCF_005508785.2 Acyrthosiphon pisum
TAACTAAATTTCCCGACAATTTTAGAAACCGTATACCTTTATGCTTGAACGACATTATTCTTACCTTCCTATATCTCATGTCAATCTATTTCAGTTGATCAGTTTTAAAAATTAAAAACACGATAACACATTCAATATCGGTGAACAAAACTATAAAGGAATTCCCAGTTATGCAGAAATCCCTGGAAACGAGACAGCAAACATCTACCTAAAAGGGCCATTCACTCTCCTGAATCCTCCTCCGTCCAAATTTGATCTCTGAGTGACATCATGGGAGTCCCTGCCACTGAAACAGTGCAGGCAACACCGTTGGGCATCGTCACATACAAAACTCAATGAAATTAAACTTTCTATTAACCCTTGGCCAACATTACTTACCAAAAGTCGTCACGAAGTGAACTGAAACCAAACTGTACAAACTTATCAAATTCTATTTATTTTTTTTCTTATGCTGTGTTTTTTTTCTCTACCCTTTTACATATTTAAACTAATAATATTCCTTATAGTATCATAATGTAATATTAATATTGTAAATATTGTAAGCCAATAACCTCAGTTTTTGAGGCTTTTAAAAAAAAAAGAATCTCTAAATAAACAAAAATTCATAACATAGGTACATAATTTATAGCTTGATGCCGGAACGCAAAATGTATTTCGTTGTTTTAAGTGCCGGAGTACTTCATAAATGTTACAATAAATTTATACTATAAATAATTATAAATAAACATTATTAGCACATCTAACGCACATCACGATAGTGTAACTGGTATAATATAATAATATATATAACTCGAAATTCGAAGTTGAAGCGAGATAAAAAATCGATTTGAGATAATACATATTCTTCGAGACAACTTACACGAATTTAACCTACCTAACCTAAGCTAAAGGGGAATAAAGAAATAACGAGTTGTCAAGTGTTTCGAGTTATGGGGACTAAACTATTATTAATTTATGTGGCGCGCAGAACAAAAAGTACCTACATCTACTAATGTCAGACAGACATGAAATGTTACCACTAATTATACAGATTACAGGTAGTACAGGTACTACCTACTGTAATTGGTACATACTGCATACCACCAATATCTTACTAATTAATTATTGTTAGTTTTTTGGTTTGATCGTTATAATTAACCGGACGTATGGTAAGTCTGACGG
>NC_042494.1:27804441-27817752 GCF_005508785.2 Acyrthosiphon pisum
ATAATTTATAAAGGGCTCGGAACTTAATGCGCTTAAAATGTACCTACTAAATATGCATGTATACTTATGCATAAAAAAGTGCTTTAAAAATATGCACTTATCATTTTTTTGTCTAATGTCTGGTTATACAAAATAAAAATATAGACATAGTGATTTTTTCTTGACATTTCACGTGAAAAAATATCACCAGATGTTATTTGGTAATAAATGATTGAAAACCAACTCAAATTCGACTATATTCAACCAAATATAAACCCGCGCTTTTTGGTACTAACATATACACAAATTACTTTAAACATCGTCGAGAGATCACAATCATTCATATGAAAGGATAAAAAAAGTTTTGAACATTTGTAATAAAATTAATAAATTTAATCCGATTTAAAATGTCAACAACGAACGAGGGCATAAAATGTAATCAATTTAATACCTACAATATATTATATTATATTATATACATTTTGTAAAGCTTATTGTTACACACATGTATAAAATATGTACGGACATTTTTCAATTCAAATCAAATTAATCCATTCAAAACTATAGGATTTTTTATTAGTGGGATTATTACTATATACGTGTAATAGTACCTAATCAGCTATCATTTATTTAAAGAAGATACAAAATTAATTCTATGTTTATTTTATAGAAAATCATTATAGTAGGAGTTTAGAGTTATCAGTATAGTTTTCAGTAGATCCATATGTCATATAATATTCTATTAGGTAGAATTTATAAAAATTTCGTCTCTTTCACATCTATTCCACTTACTCAGTAGGTACCTATATAATCAAAAAATGCCTGTATAAAATAATAATTTATGATTCATTACTAAAAGGGAAAAGCAATAGTATAATGAAATAGTTCATAGTATTCAATAAGACCATTAAAAATGAATAATATGTATTTTTAAAGTAAAACTATATGTCAATACTGTATATTATAGTATATACTTAAATATTTATATTAATTATGATATGGAATTTTATCTTATCACAAAAATATTAATTAAATATAAATTACAAAGTTATCCAAATGTTTTGAAATTTATGTCCAAAGTCACTTAAACATGAAATTAGTTTTTGCCAGAAAAATTGTTAGTTATGCTATAAAAATAATAAGTAATAATAATAATAATATAATGAAAATATGGTTGTATCGACAGTGACCTTAAAATACATAAAAGCTATTTTAAATTGATATGTTTTAGTATGAAAATCACTAAATCTATTTTGATGAAAAATAAATGCCAACATGTTCTAACACGAATTTATTGGTTGGAAAAATAACTCATATTACAATCATTAGATGAAATAAGTAATATTAATGAAATGTCGTTTAAAATATTTAGATGATAAGATCAACACGTCATATTATACAATTATACAAAATACTAAAGTACATAATAATATACTATACTAAAAAAATGTAAGTAAAAATCAATGTCAAGTAAATAGTGAATCATTGAAATTATTATTAGAAGTTTTTTTTGTTATTATTATTTTTAAAAATATATACAATCTGTATCCTATGATACAATAAGAATATGAGATAAAATAATTTATCACATGGATAACTTGAGGTTAAAAGCCACCCAGTAATAAATAGGAGCACTATACCTTTTAATTTTCGTTTTTATTATTTTTACTATTATCTTTTCTTATCTTACTATTAAATAAGTATTTATTCTCTAAGATGTTTCTTATTAAGATCTCTATACCAGTTTTTTTCAGTCGTTGTTCGGGATTCCCAGCAATTATACGAGTGGCCAGATTTGATATTAGGGGGTTGGAACGGGAAGAAAGTCTATTGTATGAAATAGTTTATAGAATGTCATTGCTTCTGCATGAACTGTTTAAATATTTAAGCCAGCCTGTGGGTAAAGTAAAATTAGAAATATATGGTGAGGCATAAGTGATTGTGGGAAGGATTTTATTTTGAAAAGTTTAAATTTTATTGAGATTGGATTTTTTGGCATTTCCCTAGAGTCGGCACATAAATCCACATCGGTGTAATTAAGGATTTATACTTGAGTGTTTTGATATTTGAAGTGTGTTTGTTGGATATTAACGTTTTGGTCAAGCGGAGACGCACATTGAAACCGAGTTTATTGTAATATAGGGTGGCCTGCAGGCTAACTATGATCAATGGTTTGGCCTTAATGCTTAACCGATTGAGGACATGGAATTGGGGTGTGGCCTAAGGAGACTTCAGGATAAGTGATTATTATAGAAGTTAAAAATAAATAAAATGCTCATAATTTTCTTGAAATTTGTAATAATATCCATCATCGCCTGTGGGTTTTTATTTCCTTTAAACAAATATATAAATATAATGAATGAAATCTGAAAATTGATTTACTAACCATTAATATTTATTTATACTCATAATTTTACTACATATTATTAATAATATTTGTATTCAAAGGGTAAAATAAAACATCTTTCAAATAATAAACCAAGGTAGTTGATCTGCTGTTTAGTAAGCGTCGAGTGTACCTAATCTTCATTGATGAGGTCACTGGAAAGTTAAAAGGATGTGTTTGATGTAAATTTAATGATAAATCATTGCAATCAAAAAACGACTTTGGGCGGAGCAGACTTTGAACATAGTAGGTATATTTCTTGTGATATTTTTACTATCTTTTATTATATTATAGTTATATACTTATATCTATATATATAAAAATGGAGACAAAAATGTACCTATAACAATTCTTCAATCGAGAACGGCTGGTCCGATTTGGCTCAAATTTTTTTTAAGGTGTTCGTAACTGCCAGGAGAAAGTTTTTACGAAATAAAATTTTAGGAAAATCCACCGGAAAAGTAGGAAATCTTTATGTCAAAAATACAACAGTGGCGCAATAGGGCATTATATTATATTGGTTGCCATTGGTTAATCGGGCATGTTTGTCGATTTCGTATAATATAAAAATGAATCGCAGAATGTGTTGCTAAGCGCAATAATTCTACTGTACGTGTGTTGTGACTGAACTCCTCCTAAATGGTTAGACCGATTTGAATGAATTTTTTTTGTATGCGTTTGCGTTTATTCATCTGATTTTAGTACGGTTAGGTTAGGTTATAATTTTGTATTAATTGATTATATCAATCCACCATAGGTACCTAGAATACGACAAACTTGGTATAACTTTGATACTTTAGAGTTAAATCATACACTAACGTACATACAGCACGGGGTCCGCGATCTACCGCAGGTAGGTTGCCTACCTGATAATGTACTGCCGCGAATCAGAGTTTTTATTTCGGAAAAGTTAAGATTAATTTTGAAACCATAATATACCGAATATTAAATAACGAATTGAACAAAGTTTTTCACATATAGTTGGTACACTTAATGGGCAATGAAGTGCACGGGTTCAGCTAGTATTATATAACTATATAAACGTGAAACTACTTATATACTTTAAAACGGCTAATCTTAAAAACTATTTGACCGATTTATATTCGTATTTATTTTTATATTTTCCAATATTTAGGAGGTGGTTCTTACGGAATGAAAAATTAAGAAAATTGAAAACTTAACGAGAACTTAACGACTCAGTTTATAACATTGTTTATCAATATTTATTTTGGTAACCATGGCGACAAATTTGTATATTATTAGAATTTATTTATATTAATATAAATATATTTTCATAAATTACAATTTATTGTTTCGATAAGGAAACATAGCGTTAGTCATGTCGCGATAATAACAGCGTTAGAATTATTTACGTTATTATTTGTTTCAAAAATTATTATTTTATATAAGATTATTTTAAGATTTAATTTATTCGATAGTCCGTCCGGTCTGGCTCTACGAAATCCAACTTTGGGGTCGGTAAGGCCGCCAAACAACAAACCCTGCAATATATTTGCCTTCGCTTACTAACCTCTGCCTCTATTGGTATGTAACCAACAAAAATATCCACAAAGACCTAAATCTACAAACCCTCAACGACCTGGCCAAATAGCATTACATCAAATTCTATAAAAGTAGCAAACTATCCTCTGCTACTCTCATATCCAGAAGGTTAAAAAAGCAATGGCCCAGGAACCTGCTAAAAGCATAATCATATTAACTTCAACTTGTCAGGTGGCACCGCAGGGATCCTTTCTATTCCTATCTCAATCGTCATTGTCAAATTGTTCATCAAGCTTACTTATTATACCATGTTTGCGTAGATTTAAAATACATTGTTTTATACGTAAAAAGTCTAAGATATTTTTTGGCAAGATATTATAGACGGGAATGGGTACGTGTAAGGTGATACACAAATATTTTACACTCAGGCGAAGCTGGGTAATTCAGCTAGTATTATATATTTCATATTTAGTAGCGGAGAACATGGTCTATAGTCAGAACAACAATTTAAGAGAACCCGGTCGGTAAGAGACCATTGAGAAGACCACGTTAACGTTGGGAAGTCTTTGTGAAATCGGACATAGGAAGGATCCAAATAGAGGTACCATGGATAATAGCGTCGGAAGATAGAGATGGATGGAGAGAAATTTTTTTGGTGGTATGGTCTCAATGATTGAAACAAATGTAAATATATTATAATATAATACATATATATAGATATATATTTTTAGCCCCACAAGAAATTTATTTTTCTAATAATTTGACGATATGGTAGATCTAACTAGATTTTTTTCTAAAACCAAATCGTATATGGTATATTATGACTTTACATAGTAATAATTAAATTATAATTTTCTCTCAGAAACCCTCCACCCGTAGAACTTAAAAATTAATGATAACATTTATTTTTAAATCTAATCTAATTATTATTTTATAATTTGTATATTATGTTCTCAGTGTAATCAAATTAAAGTGTAAACGCATGTTATTTCAATTCAGCCAATAGCCATAGTCGCCAAGGCTTTATTTAATAATACCTACTAAAAAAAAATATTATATAATATAATTTCATATAATATTACTAGCTCTTATCAACTTATATAAGTCAATACCAAAGAACGGTAGAACCAATTTACCAATTTACCGTGGAACGGAGTGAAATATACCACTCGCATGGTATAAATAGCATAAAATTAATTAAATACATTGTGTAAAGTAAAAATAATAATATACGTTGTGGCCAAAATTTAAAAGTTTCAAGTCACTTAAGTAATTATAACTAGGTATTGAATCATAACAAAATAACTAAAACTGTTGTATGCTAAATAATAATATAATATCCAATTTTGTCGATTTTTAACTTCATATATTGATATATATCTATAAAGAAAATTTAACATATTATTATGTATTATTAAGATTTATATAGATAAGAACATATATAAAATATAAACATATGTAACATATATATTTATAAGATAGGAACAATTTATGACAAACTTGGTATTAATTAAATGTCAAATCTTATCGCCCTTAGCCGATAGTAGGTACCTACTCGTATGTGTATTTTTATTAAGTAAGTATATGTATAATTCATTGCTCCACTCAGATTATAACAATAATATTTAATAAATAATGATACCCAATCTGAAATTTGCAGAGTACGATCGATTTGATCATTTCAAATGACCATAACAGAATGTGCATCAATTAATAACACAGGTAGGTACTATTAAAACAGGTACAACAAAACTACGATAATTAATTATAATATTCACATTTTAGTCGTATACATAATGTCATAATAATAGGTAACGAAATTCTTTATATAGTTATACGCCATTCAATAATACATTAATGGATATCATGTTCAATATAATAGGATAATAAAATCACTTTTACGATTTAAATTCTTTTTTTTTCGACTTCAACAAATGTTTTGTTCTTATTTCTAATGGATTTTGGCACGCTTCAGCCAAAGTTCCATGTGCTTTAGAACTCTCCGACCAACAGTTAGGGTCATAAAGCAAAGTTAGCGAAAACCAATTAGGAATGGTTGAAAGCTGACCATAGCAAACTTTATTAGTTCAGCAGACAGTGAGGTGCATATTATAGCTTATAGTATTATACGATGTTAGCCCAACAATGTAATATTATCTCTGCGTAACATTGCACCGGTGTTATACTTACGAAACGGATAATCAGCGAAATCGTCGTCTTCAGTCACACCATTGCTGCTCATCTTGTCCCAACCTGTAAAATTTGAGAGATGAGTAGATTTTTCGGACGTGCGATTACAGAAAATAATCGTATTATTCGGCTGTCGTAGGTGCAGGTACGCTATAGCGTACCTCCGCCATAATAATACAGAAACGGCCTGAAAACGCGGTTTTACTTACGCAGTGCTACGATGTTGCACAAAGACATTAAAACGGAAGGCGATGCCTATCGGCCGGTCTAACAGAAATTACAACGGGCGCGATTTACACCACCGCGTCAATTATTTTTCGTGTACTGGCAACACGAATGGGAATGGTCCAAAATGATGAGCAAACGGCAGATTGGTGTTTTGGACGACGATCAAAATACTTAGAGTTTAAAATAATATGCGAACCTCGGTGTCGGGGTGGGGGGGTCAGGGCACTGCTCTACATATGCGCGCGTGTATGTGTGTGTGTGTGTGTGTGTGTGAATGCGTTCGGACCAACGCGAACGGTGAGAACATTTCAATAAATATTTTATGTTTACGTTGCTTTTATATAGAGCAAAATGAGTACATAATTATTTCGAGAAGACCCTAAACATTAAACAGCACTAAAACTACAACAGCAGTTATCTGAAACGTTATAATATAGGGAATAGCAATACGACTTAATAGAACCGCATATACCGAGATCAACAATCTGCAGTTGTATACGCGTCTTGTATGATGTAAAATATCAATTCACTAAGACGTATTTTAGTATGACTCTCGGTAGTTGTACGCTAAAATATGTAACAAATTGTAATTATTAATTCAATATTCTTATGTGATATATGGCACACCATGCATAATTTCGATTCTCGAACCCAATGATTTAAATGAAAAACATTGGAGAAATAAAATATAATTATTGGCTATTTGTTGGAAATTTTGAAAGTACCGCGATGCCAAGGAAATCATATGTAACATTGCAGCATTCACGCATTGTACAAATACATATTATGAATAAAGTCAGTTGGCAATTTTATAGCTACTTATTAATGCAATTGCACTTAAAATCACCACAAATCTCATTTGTTTCATTTACATTTTAACGAAATTACACTTACCATGACTTAGAAAAAATAATTAACTCAAAGCATTCTGAAAAAATAGTTGTTTAGGCAAGTCATATATTGTTCAAATTTAAAATAATCTATAATTCATCAAAAAGCTTGTAAGCAACTATAAAACCTACAAATTACAACATTAAGAATTATAGACATTAGACACCCATCTTAACATCTTAATATATAAAATATAGTTTGTAAAATAGGTCTGAAGTGAAAAACTTTGGATTTATTATTAATATTATTATAAGTGAGATTTAATAATTTAATGATGTTATAATATCGATTGTATGGTATTATAATCTTAACACTTAAGCTAATATAATTTTTTTTTAACTATTGCAGCTTACTATAAGGACAATGTACTTCCTGTTTTTCTTTTGTTTTTTTTTTTTAATTAGGTACTATGTATGGTATATACCAACCATTTATTTTTAACAGAGTTTATAATAATGGGTACAATTTTCATCTCTTGAAATTATTCTAATGAATAAATCGTTAAATATTGTGTAGAATTATAATAATATTTAATATTATATGTGATTGATCGATCGGATAAGAAATCTTCATTATAAATTAAAATTTCTTTAGAGTTTTAGTTATCTAAACATAACCTATTTATATATCAAAGTTGTGCCCATCCGTCCGTTAGTTACCAGTATGAAATAGTTACGATGTTTGTGTTGAGATTAATTTATAACAGTTCTATTCAAAGTAAATATATACTAGTTATAGCCAGTATTAAAATATATATCAAAATATGAGTATTGAGTGTTCAATAGTGGCCAATATCAAAAAATAGGCACCTACCTAAATATAACGGCTACCAAATTGTGATATTTTTAAATCGTATACCATAATATGAAATTATAGTATATTGCGTTGTATTAAAATACGTTTGGAACCCGTACATTTTGGACGCTCGCAAAATGAGCTTTCCAAACTTGTTTCATATTAATTTATGTGTTTACACGTGTACCACGTACATTACAATATTGTTGCTCTCGTACAAGTGTGTGTACGACAGCGACAATCGAGTAAATGTTGAACATTTGCAACGGAGGGTGACGGTGTAATAGGTATATGTTTTAATTCTTCACAGCCGGGAAAACTTCACGACCGTGTTTGGCATAATTTTAATGACGCCTCGCTCCGCACGAATAACAATTATTGTGATTTCATTGTCATCGCTATTATGTGTGGGAGGACGATGGCAATATTTCTACAGCCTTTATGGGCTATTAGCGATAGTCTTCTGACACGGCACTGCAGCACAGCTGTATATTACACCATTATTATTAGTGGTTATACAGTGCAGTTGTATAGCATATATTAACAGATTATATTTATACATTATATACCTACTAAACCCTCAGCTGTAATAATCTGTTTTTATTATTATTATTATTATTATTATTATTATCATTATCCCTGTAGGTATAGACATAGGGTATGCCTATAACACTATAGCATCAAAACGATAAAATTAATGTAAATGACAAAAAGTCAAAAACCAAACGTCATCAAACGCAACATAACAACGTATATTGCCATTTTATTGTTTTAATGTTGAAATAGCAAAAAAATTATCCGAGTATTCTTTTTTTAAATACATCGGCCAAAACAGTACTAACTTATGTGGCTATGTTAGTATTTTAAATAATTTTATTATAATACAATTTGATCTTAAAAAAAATGTAACAAAATGTTTAAATAATAATGATAAAAAGCCAAAAAAAATATCGTATAAAGCAGTCAAATAATTTATGTTTGTAATAAAAGCCTTAACTAAAAAAGAGCTTTTCGCCGAAAAATAATGATTTGTCAAAACGCATTATAACACAATAGCGAAAAAAAGAAATTACTTCGCTAAGAATCTAAAATAATTCAGAGAAAAGTTGAGTGGCAAAACTTGGACGTTAGGTCGGCTTCGATTTTTGTCGATAAATTTATTTATTTCTAAGTATTACATTAACAAAAAACAAAAGTCACAAATAAAAATTACTTTAAAATAAATAGTCTTCTGAGTAATTACTAAATGTTTATTTAATAATAATTATTATAGTATATACTTTTAGAATATATCATCTTTATATAAGAAAACATTTTATGATAACGTATAATTGTATTTAATTGTATAATATATTTTACGATAACGTAACTATAAATAACAAATCAAAATTATTACTTCAACCTACGATGAATCATGATAGTTACACCAACCTGCCAAAAATGGAGACGTACATAACTAAATAAGAAAAATTGGATCTTTTGGAAAAGTTCTAAAACTACAATAATATTATGATGGCTTATAACTTACTATGATAGGCTAACCTAAAATTATTATTAAATAAAAATAATATCTCAATAATACTGATGAAATATTATTCATAATAACATTTTGTATTTTTGTTTTTTTGTAACATAAGTTTAAATTTAACTCATATTTTTATATTAATAATCGGATGATCAGGTGATATGGATTTATGATATTACCGTTATTAATATGAGTGACTTCATAATAAAAATAAGAGATCCGTCCAATTTTTAAATTAGTCGTGTTCTTTTGGTAGCCTATCTACGACGCCGTGATCATCTTATTACGAGGGTCAACGAGACAGAACACGTTGTGTACAACTCGAAGACAGATTTCGAATTGTAACTCAGAGGTCCGTAAGCCTGGCACCCAAAATTGAAAATTCATTAAGCTAAAACTTTTTTAGCAAAATAAGTACTCAATTAGGAACAATTTGTGTTCAAAAAATCGAAGTTCCTAATCTAAGTCTTACTCTTAAAATTAATGATTCTATTTTCGGAAGGTCAGTCTAACTTCAACCCGCCAAAATTAGCACACATTAGACAATTAACACAATATATATTAAATTCAAAGTGGAACGATGAATAATGATACATATTGATTTTACTATGAAGTGTTTTTTTTCGAGTATGTATACACGATATATATTATACTTTATTCAAGTTAAGAAGCAGACAACCTGAATAATTTTATTTAGAATGTACCAAACTCAATATTTGAACTAGTAGTTTTTCAGTTATTAAAATGTTTATAATTAGGATAAAAGTCCTTAAAAATTGTCTTACAAAAATATTAAATAGATTTAATATTATTGGAGCGAGCATTTATGCTTAGATAATTTTTACAAATTATAAATTTGGAATGATTAATTTTGATTTCTAAGATTTTCTGCTCACCATCCCAGACAGCATTTTGTAACGATAATATTATAATATTATTATAATAACTTTATACTAATATTATTCGTTATTATAATGTTTTAATAATATTTTTAAACAAGAAATTGCTGTCTGGGATAGACATCATATCTTCCAAAACCATGACCATGGAATGTTATCCTTAATACACATAGTTAAACAACTCAAAAATTTACTCGTTCGAATTTTGACTTTGATGTATCAAAATGTTCAGAAAAATATTTCACTAAATAATTTACAGTTGAAAAATAGAAGTTTGTATTTCCACAGGGCACTCTTTAAGTAGGCAGTACAAAAATCTAAAAAGAATTGAAAATCTGGTTTATACGTACAAGTAAAAATTTCAAAAATTAGATTTTAATAATAACTGCATAATATTGTGAAAAAAGGGTCAGCATGCCTTTCAAATCACCCTGTTTAATATTATTAATAGTATTTAATTATTATACAATAAAATATTATATTTTGAAATAAATGTGAGGTTTTCGGTGAAAATTAAAACAACCTACCAGTTCTACCGTGTGTAGTATTAAGTATCAATAGTGAAATAAATTAGTACGGTAGCAATATAAATATATAGTTAAATATACTTAGTACTATAGGCTGACGGTCTGTCTCCGCTCAGAATTTATTTTCATATTCAATGCGATTTATCAAATTGAACACGTCATTCATTACAGTGACTTACCCGATGACATTCGATACATTCTGCAGTACATCAGAACAGTTACAAAATATCCTCCTTTTTATATTAAATATAAAGGTGGTGAAGAATATTATGCTATAATAATTAAATAATAATATGTACATGTTTAAACAAACTTAAATATTGCATTTATAAAATATATATTACGATTGTATGTCGTCTGCGTGGAATTTTATTTTCGTGGTATTTTTTTCAGACTACCATATTTATGCCTATGGCAACTATAGTTGCATAAAAAATGTAATGGTTCGCTAAAATTTAATTGAAGACCATTCGTGGACACCTGGGCCATGTACCATTACGTCCATTAGCGCACAAGTTAAAATATATTTAGCGATTGTTTGTGCAACGCGGCATTAGCATATTGTTGAAGTTCGAGCCCTGCTACCTAATCATGAAAATCTATTTCGGTCACTATTTTCTCTACCCATCGTTGACATCTTCCAAGTGATAATGTGGCAGACAGTAAACGTTTATATTGCAGTGAAAGCTCTCGGTGGTATTTTTGTATACGTTACTCAAAGCGTTCGTTCTCAGATTTGGCAACAGAATATTGCAGTCCGCATGCAGCTCGGCGTCGAACTACGATAGAAAATATTATGTCGTGCCTCGAAAGTCATAATATAGTTCAGGACACCACTGCATAATAAGACGCAATAACATTATGAATGATGTAGATACCACGTACAATGTACATATTGTACATGAAAACGATGAAAACTGAATAATACTTATTACTTATTATTGTAACGGGTACCTAAATCAGAAAATTATTACGCTAAATATTGAGTAAAAACTCTAATGTAGAACGACATCTATTGGTGTTTTCTTGTTGTACATTGTGTCCGGTGGAGCGCGTTGAATAATAGCCAAAAGTAATAAAAAATATTATACGGTGTATTATACGGACTGTCAGTATAATAGTTACCTGATACCGTTGATACGTACCTGATACCATTGGTTATAATTTACAAATACTAGTATTTATATTTTATAATCAATGCTGATACCTATACATTAGTTTTTCATTCCGTGGATTAGGTATGTCAGATATCGTTTTAATAACTAAATTTCCCGACAATTTTAGAAACCGTATACCTTTATGCTTGAACGACATTATTCTTACCTTCCTATATCTCATGTCAATCTATTTCAGTTGATCAGTTTTAAAAATTAAAAACATGATAACACATTCCATATCGGTGAACAAAACTATAAACGAATTCCCAGTTATGTAGGAATCCCTGGAAACGAGACAGCAAACATCTACCTAAAAGGGCCATTCACTCTCCTGAATCCTCCTCCGTCCAAATTTGATCTCTGAGTGACATCATGGGAGTCCCTGCCACTGAAACAGTGCAGGCAACACCGTTGGACATCGTCACATACAAAACTCAATGATATTAAACTTCCTATTAACCCTTGGACAACATTACTTACCAAAAGTCGTCACGAAGTGAACTGAAACCAAACTGTACAACCTTATCAAATTCTATTTATTTTTTTCTTATGCTGTGATTTTTTTCTCTACCCTTTTACATATTTAAACTAATAATATTACTTATAGTATCATAATGTAATATTAATATTGTAAATATTGTAAGCCAATAACCTTAGTTTTTGAGGCTTTTAAAAAAAAAAGAATCTCTAAATAAACAAAAATTCATAACATAGGTACATAATTTATAGCTTGATGCCGGAACGCAAAATGTATTTCGTTGTTTTAAGTGCCGGAGTACTTCATAAATGTTACAATAAATTTGTACTATAAATAATTATAAATAAACATTATTAGCACATCTAACGCACATCACGATAGTGTAACTGGTATAATATAATAATATATATAACTCGAAATTCGAAGTTGAAGCGAGATAAAAAATCGCTTTGAGATAATACATATTCTTCGAGATAACTTACACGAATTTAACCTACCTAACCTAAGCTAAAGGGGAATAAAGAAATAACGAGTTGTCAAGTGTTTCGAGTTATGGGGACTAAACTATTATTAATTTATGTGGCGCGCAGAACAAAAAGTACCTACATCTACTAATGTCAGACAGACATGAAATGTTACCACTAATTATACAGATTACAGGTAGTACAGGTACTACCTACTGTAATTGGTACATACTGCATACCACCAATATCTTACTAATTAATTATTGTTAGTTTTTTGGTTTGATCGTTA
>NC_042494.1:27817852-27819336 GCF_005508785.2 Acyrthosiphon pisum
AAATGTATATCGGTGACAAACAACCAAAAGGCTGCAATGATAGACTTTTTAAAAAATCATGACGAATTGTCAAAGGGGAAAGATTCGTCAACTTTTACCCAAGCCGGCTTGGTATGCAAGGCATCAGTGGGAAGCACTATCAGCGATATTAAACGCAATTCCGGTTTTGGCGCCGTGTAAGTTAACTATTAAACTGTTAAATTCAAATTTAAAATACTTGGGTATAATTTCCAAATATCTATTTTTCATATACCTAGTTCTACACTTATCGTATAATACAAAAATAATAGGTAGGTATTTAATAACTGACTATACATTTGTTTTAATCGTTAAGTGGGTATTAATGTACCTAGATAGTAGCTATAATATATAATTATGATTATAATTATAAACCTCCAGTAAATTAAAAACATTTTATATCTCACACTTTTTCTACGGTCGTCTTCCGATGTTTAAATTTATTAAATAATAATATAATATCTATAAAGTATAAACTTATTACCTATTTCTAATTTGATTGTATTGTATCTTACTTAAATTTGGTTTTGTTAATATGCCGATGATATAATATATACTAATAATACAATATAATATAATGTTTAAACCATAATCTAAATCCATAACCAGTGAAACAACATACGGATTTTCACATACGGAAACCCATCTGAATCAATCGTGTGATTGTGTGAATATCTTTCACATGACATAATTGTTTCCGTATACGAAAAAGGTTTCAGAATAGGTACCGGTTTTTGGGATCATGTGAAAACTCATGTGGAAACAACTTTTTTCGTATACAGATCTTATTCGTATGAGTTTGTGAATCCCCCCCTGAAAATCTGAAATTATTCGACTGGACAAAATAAAATAATTAAAGTTTTAATTAATTTTCTAGCCCTTTTCCCCTTCTTTGGAAAATCCTGCGTAGGTACGCCACTGTATGTAATTAGCTGTTTATGTAATGTATAAACAGTATTTGTGTAGACATCATACTCATCCCGGCATCCCGCTTTTAACCATGAATAATGTTCAAATTTACCTTATGAATAATATTTGTTAAAGGGGAGTGGGGACACTTATTTTTAACCACCGTCAGATGTAAACAGTTTTGGTCCCCCCACTTTAATCACTGTCTACAAGAGATGAAATACTATTAGGAAATTAAGATTTATTTATTATTTGGCACTAATAGGTGCACATAGGTAGGTTGTTGGGTATTCGATATTATATTATTAGGTTATTATACCTACTCGTTTATTAATAAAAACTTGATTAGATTGGTTATCTGACAATGGGAGATCCCTGAAATAATTCGGTTTCATATTATTTTATTGATAAAAATACAAATCTGTAATAAGTACAGATCATAATATAATGCAGTAATTGCGTTTACTGCTGTTTAGTCCAGTTGGTGGTGACTCGATCATTGTTATTTGCTCACTACGTCACGTCTATATTATTACTTTTATGATTTGTACATATAA
>NC_042494.1:27819386-27820749 GCF_005508785.2 Acyrthosiphon pisum
GGCTCCTGATATATTGTTACAATAGCAGTTGAAAAATATTATTTAATACATAGGCTCAATTTTTTTTTATAAGCATTTAAAGATCGAATTTTGACAAAATTTATCAAATTTGAAATTGAATAATTGTTTTGTAGTTAAAAATGTATAAAATGTACAACTTATATATCTAAGGGTTGAAAATTTAAAACAAGATTCCACGTAAGTAGTTAATTCTGTTACCAATAAATCTAAAAAATACATAAACACAGTTTATTTTTATAGTCAATTTAAGTTCAAATTTTTACAAAATTACATATTAAAAGCCTAGAATTACTATTTTAGTTATTTTGTTGTGATTGTATAATATTATTCGTGGGTACTTCAGTATGATAGTATCACGGTTTGTTGTTGATGTATAACGCGTTATAAGTACCTAATGGATATTGTGATATGAATAATTTGGAATTTAGGTACCTATAATAGTTAAAATTTTTTTAATACCATAGATAAGTATAAAATATGTCTTATACCTAGACTGACATACCGTCTCCGCTCAGAATCGTTTTTCTTATACAATGATTATTATATCATTAAATTCAAATGTAATGCCATCCATTATACAGTAACCCACTTGTAATCTACTGTACATCAGAGCGACATCCACTAGCCCACCTTCTTAAATCTGTTCATGTCAACGTACTAAAATGAACACTCCCTTCCTATAACAGTTATATTGTTACAACATGCGATGTGCAAACTTTCAACTAAACTTTTACAGGAGGATAAATAAATTATGCACAAAGAATAAACTCTGGATTTAAGTTGGTTTGAAAATTAAACAAAGAACTGATCATTTTAAATTTTAATCGTCCTAAATAATGTCGTGATTGTGATACAAAGATAACTATTTAAAATAATCAATTGGAGTAACACATAATAATATAATTTTTATTATTTACAGTAAATAATTCAGTCATAGGATCTCATATTAAAACGTTATTTAGTTTAGTAAATTATAATTATATTACATATTATATTATCATTTATCTTTTATAGAAATATGAAAACCGACAGTCAAAATCTATAGTAGGTATCTGCAAAACGAGTATACTAATATCTTACTCTCCAAATTAAATAAATACTGATATTTATTATTTTCTTTCTCAGATAAAATAAAAAATAGATATTTTAATCTTTATACGATATAATATAACAATGAAAATAATTGATATAAAAATACCTTATTTAATTCGTATTTTACTGAAATAATTTCCATGTTGGTCAACAGTTTCTATTAAAAAACTGAAAATTCAAAACTCTTCATGATTTACTTAAAAATTGAAATTTGATTAACCCGGACCGTTAACAAATCCCTCATACCAAT
>NC_042494.1:27820799-27821842 GCF_005508785.2 Acyrthosiphon pisum
TACAATTTACTTTTCTTCAATTATTATGACTACTTTTTTATAAAAGTTCAATGTTTCCTAATATTGGACACAATGATAGTCGTAATATTGGATACCCATTATATATAATAAATACATTTTTAAATATTCTAATCTGTCTTCAAAATACCTATATTTAATTGTTATCAATAAAACTAAATATGATTTTTGAAACAATTGTTATTATGATAAATATTATATTAATTATTAACATTTGAAATTTTAATATTGAATATTTTAATAATATAATATTTACCATCCAGTATTAGGGTCACCTACTATCCCTTATTAGGACCTTAATTTGAAATAATGAATTTACAATGTTTTAATATTATTTCAAAATAGATTATAAATTTACTTCACCAAACCAAAAAAGGCCCAAGTACTAGTAAGTATGCATAAATATAGGTGTATTAACATTAAAAATTCTGAAAAAAAGTTAATTTATATACCTTAAATTAACAGTTTACTAAAGCTATCCATTATTAGGATACTCTCCCCTATTAAGTCTTACCTAATACATAGTATGACAGAAGTAAATATTTTATCAATTTTCCTATCTAATATTGAATAATAACTATAAATTAAATAGTAATTATTATATACTTTGTTTATTATAACCGACTTGGCCACTTAGGGCCCGTTTTACAATCATAATTTAAACCTCGGTTCAGGGCAGAGACTGGAACCTTTTGAATTTATCGGTATCGGTTCCGGTACCCGTTCTCCAAAAATAAAGTAACGATTCCAGTTCGGTTCTGGTTCTTCTATGAAAAAAGATAAAGGTACCGGTTCCAAATAATTAAGGTTCCGGTTCCAGATAATTTCGGTACCAAAAAGTATAATAATTTCAAATAGTCATCCAGAATGTGGGTATAATTGGTTAGGTTAATTGAGGTATAAGAAATATTAGAAAACTCATAATATACCATAGATTCATAGGTTATACACAAACCGTAATTACTTTAAATATGATAAATACATTTTTTTATTTTCGAACCTTAAAGTACCTTTTTAATTTAAAA
>NC_042494.1:27822718-27837074 GCF_005508785.2 Acyrthosiphon pisum
TAATTGTGATTTCACCTTGATCCACACCAATCTCAACAAGTTAGGGGCTTTTAAAAATGTATTTTATATTAGTATTTAGGGAGTGTACCTATTATTATATATTTCATCCCCCCCCCCCTATCAAAATTCCTAAATATGCCACTGTATGGTTTGTTTGTTGAACATATACGTACAGCCCACAAATGGCACAAATACTATGCCAAACGAGCGGTAAATTAATACTTCTTAAAAGATACAAATTACTATCACAGTATGCTTCGAGTAAGTACAAGGGTCAATAATAAAAGCATTAGGTAGTTAAAATTAGAAAATTATTATTTAAAAAAAGTGAATATTTTACTAATGGTTGATGGTAAAATATTGCTTTGCGATAAACGAATGTAACTCAAAATGTAATGGTCATTATTATACAATGAATCAATGTAGTTCGACTACTTAACAGTACCTACCTACCTACCTACCTACCTATATAAATTGTAAATATTATTATTTTTAGCATTGCAGACGTTGCAGTTTACTATTATCGTGCATAGTTCACTTAACTGCATCGTATATTATAAATCATTCTTGTAATCCCGAGATGAATGCTCATAATAATATATACTCGGAAGTACATAATTATATTACCTATTCGTCAGTTGCATGACGTATTCAAACAATTAGTTTTGATATCCAAAATTTGGCTATACAATTTTTCTCAAATGAAATCGTTTATAAGCTATGACTAATGAATAACGATGTACCAAACAAATATTAATAAACCGGTATTCAAATACGACGCGTCTACTTAAGAATGAGTTGTAACTTATGAATGTTTACCTGCATACATAAAATGACGATTAAGTATCATAGTAAACAGTTCGTAAAAAAACATATGAATCACTTGATTAAGAAGACATTCGTTTTCCAAATGCAATCGATACTAAAAACTGTAAATTAGTGTTAAAACATTGAACCCGCGTATCGTAAGTATATCCACGATAAATGACCGTCTCTTGACGAGAAAATATAGCAATCGTAAAAGGCACAGTCACTTTTCAAATTCAGCTGATATAATATTAATAAATTATAATTTATTAATAACCATAATGAATTCCATAATCACTATAAATGATTTAAAATTTGTTATAAATAATATTTATTTCTTCCGTGTCGCAATGTAAGAGTCAAGACTAACGGGGCGGATAATGGTTTAAGAGGGACGGGGACATTGACATTTAGGAAATTTTTTAGATTCTGAACGGAGCGATGAATGTATTTATTTTACAATGATGTGTGTTTTTAATTTTTTTTTGCGTTTGACATTACCGTTTGAGGCAGTAAAACTGCTTCGATTTTTTTCAACAATATATTGTTCGATGGTAAAGTGAATATAGTTAGTGTATTCGGAAAGTCAAAATTGAAAATAAAAAATAAAATATAAAATACAAATACAAATTAAGGAAAAACGGGAATTTATACACAAAATCGGTTTTCGAGATAACCGATTTTGGTTTTTGGTGTAACTCTAAAACAAATTACCTTAGATACATGATCAAAAATTGTTCATAATTTTTTGGCTTGTTTTGAACTGTTTATAGACATATTCACTTTCCAATTTTTTAAATTTTTTTTGCCTATAAATGTCAATAAAATGTTATTCGTTGGGTCAAAAAGCTTGACATTTTAATACTGTACAGCAGAGCGACACCCACTTACCCGCTTTTTTTAAAAATATTTTACTATTCAAAAATATGCACTAACAATATCTGTTAACATAATATATAATACAAATTGTATCCTACCTATGATGTGAAGAATTACTCTACAATAATGATCAATTTTATTATACCTAATGTAAAGAAAATTATATAATTCTATAAATATTTAATGAAACTTTCAAGTATCTACAACTAACAGTTTTTGAGAGTTACACAAAAAAAACGTAATCAATTTTATCAAAAAATGGTTTTGAGTAAAAATTTGTGTTTTTTCTTAAAAAATGTTCTCTTTTTCCTGTTTTACTTTTGACTAAATTTAAGTTTCTATCATAAACCACCTTCAAAATTAAAAATCAAATCATTATTTCGACTACCTATTGTGTATAAATCCATAAAAAAAAAAATAAATATCGCTGAGCTCAAAATCTAAAACAAATAGGAAAGAACAGGATTTTCTATAGGTACAAAAAACCTAGTTTTCGACAAAATCGATAATTTTTTTGTAATTCATAAATAGTTGTAGAGACTTGAATTTATCATTTAATCATTCATAATATTATCATTTACATGATTTATAAGTTTCAAAATATTTCGGGTCCTTTTTGTACTATGTATATATATTATGCACTACAGCCCCGTGGTATATATCTATAATATTATAATATACATTAGCAACTGTTATGCCGTATGCCTCTGAACATTAAAGTTATCGATGGTACCGATGTAGGTATCTACGTATATGTATATAGAGATTCTGTGCATACGCACCCGACTCCAATGACGTAGATAATAATACCTGGTACATGGTACCATTCTTCTTATACTCACGCGTTACTGTATGCGTAAATAATATTATGATATATGAACCACCAGACCTATTATATCGAATGCGTTTATCGATCCGTCTTTATAACGATCGGTCGACAATATTGTATTATATCCGACTGCAGTGCCGCAGTCCGAAAAAAAACCATTGGACAATAATATATGCGATGACGGCGAACCGTATACTCAATAACAATAATTTATGAATATAATATAATATAGCTTGTGCATACTATGTGGATTCGCGCCGTGGTCTCTATGTTATTAACCTGTTTATATTGGTGGACGGTTTTTTGATGTATATGTTCTGCCCGTGATTTCTTATTAACGCATCAATAATTGAGACGTCACGTCCGAATTCGGATTTGTACCTATATTATTTTTTACATCCGAAGACGTCATTGCATCGGTCCCTATGTAGATACACCGTATTCCGATACGCACGGGTGGATAATATTATGCATATTCCTCCGAACGGATTGCGCCGATTTATTATACCTTCCTTCGACCGCGTTCGTAGACCTGCAGCCTACGTCACAACGCCGGACATAGGACTTATATGTCGTACATCATTACGATATCATAATGCGCGCACGATAAATTATAGTTTTACCCGAATATTTTAGCGTGCGAGCTGCCGCTAAGTCACAAGACTCGCGTGTGTTTTTCACTTCGGTATAATGTACGCGTCGTATACGATATTATTACAATAATAATATAGTGTATCAGTCAATATAAGAAATCAATTCATTCAGCCATTTATATAAGCGCTATAATTTTCAGTATTATTTCATAGTTTCGATTTTATACGGGAAATCTGAAACGTATCTGAGAATACGTCTTAAAAAGTATGATATAGGCACATAATATTATGGTTTAGTCACAATTTAATTTCACACAATACAATTTTTACTAATGGGTATTATTGCACTTTAATTGTCTAATATTGACTCATACCATCTCACACCATAATATTATATTATTATCACTACCGATTTATAAGGATATAATATTATATGCATATACAAGTAGTGAGAGAGAGAGAGATAGATCATAATTAGATTAAGTAGGTCAATCCTTTCCAACGACAGGGTCGCGCTAAATATAAAGGAATAGTGCACCATAAAATACACATATAGGCAAAATACACGCAAAAATTGCCAGACCATAATAATTACAAGATGCCACAGATTCACGAAAAAAATTTCTTGAGAAAGCATAATAAATTTGTACTTAAATAATGAAGTTTAATAATACAATAATCTAATTGGAAATTTTACGTTGAAGTGCATGGTGTAGTTTTCAAATAATTTTGAACAATATCAACAGAGTTATAGCCAATTAAGTAGAAATTATTGTAGCGTATTTTTAACATTTTAATAGATAATATTCCTCACGGCCCGCATTGCAATGCATCTATCCGACACCTATAGCAACCAATAAATAAAAAAAAACTATAATCTATAAACTATAATAGAAATATTTTGTCAATCTAAACGGTTGCAATTCGTTACATATTATATTAATATTATAATTAAAAGAAATATGATATATACATTTTGTACAAATATATTTATTAAAAATACAAATCTTTGGCCTGGACAACGTTGGACGGGGCAGGTGGTAATATATTACCAATATGTTACCGAAATAATAAGGTATCAACAAAAAATGAGTGATATTACAACGATATAATTTATGTTAATATAATCTAAATTAAATATAATTAAAATAATCTTAACATAAATCATAAAAGGTTTCTATAGTTCAAAGATTTGGCTACATATAAAATGATATCAGAACTTTTAGAGACGTTTTTTTCTATACCTAGCGTTTTTTACACAGAATATGGCGGAGTGTTTTTGTTGGGATACATTAATTAATTAATTGTGAAAATATTAATTATTCATACTGCTGCAACTAGTATGTTTCTGCAGGCAGTGCAACTATAATAATTAATAACTAATAACTGATTAGCCCTGGTATTCTCAATTCTCCAGTATCCTGTGGTAACTTGTGGTACAAACTTCTGTTTTTAAAATAAGAACCACAATTTAGTGTTTTTTACTGTTAATTATTAATAATATTATGATATTTTTAAAAACATTGATTCGTCTAAATCAAAACACGAATGTGTAGATTCTGAGCTATTACATTAATTGTATATAGTACCTACTTACTAAAAATATCATAATATAATAACCCAATATAATAACGATGTTTCATGAAATATAAAATAGATGTACCTAATATTTATTCAAGTACTTATATTATACTGTAAGCTCGTAAAATGTTAATAGATTAATATCAGTTATAGGCTCTATAATTTTCAAACCAACGTAGCTCCTATGTATTTTAAATCTATTAACCCGTGTATTATTCTTAGTACTTAAAGATTAAAGTTTACTACTTATTGGAATTCAAATTTATAGGTATACACCAACATTTTCAAAAACTCATCATCTCCCTAACTATTTACAATGAAAAATCGCAGTGGATCTCGTTGGAAAAATATGTATTTGTATCGTAACTGGACATTCTTTAAGTTGCATAAAGAATCTAAATATTTGAAAATATGGTACACATAAAACTTCCAAGAAAATTCATTATTAAATGGAAAATGGGGTTGAGCATACGTATAATGGTTGGTGATCGCCCTACACTCTTCAGTATATTATAATGTATAATAATATGTTATTCACAGGTACTTATATTAAAGTTATCACGATAGACAGTTATCCATACGTATATAATAGTTTGGTCGCCGTTGTTGGCATTATGGTGTAAATAGACAAATCATTTTTATCGAAATTACAATTTTCTATTTTCGTTATCTATATAATATGATAGTGGGGGTCAATGGCCCATGCGTGTGATTTCCGAAGTAACGCAGCATTACAATAAATTATTGCTAATATTAGGTATTTCAAATTAAAATATAACTACCTGTCTAAGTATTGAATAACCCAACTCCTAATATAGTTAATAATACGCGTATTATATAGTTACCTACCACGTACCTATAAAAAAATATAAGGATAATTTTATTACTACGGAAATGAAAAAAAATTGCATTCGAATTTTTGCACTCATACCTGATGTATTCAGTAGTCTGCTCCTAATTATTAACTATTAAGTATATTATAAAGTTGGGTTCGTTGCGGTTGATCGGTGAAAAATAATCACAAAGTTAACTAATTGCAATGCTGTATACGGACTCAAATATATATTAACTAAAATAATAATAATAGAGTACTCTTTTATTAAAATAATACAAACTATAGGTATTATAATATATGCAATAGGTATACACGCAATAGTGCAATACACATGATTTTCACATAGTAATACTTAATAATATCTTATATTAATTCTCGGATTCTCGGCTATTGATGAGTTTCATGCACACGTATATAAAAATTCTAACTCTCAATTTGGATATTATATTATTATTTCATTCTATCTTAATTCATAATACATGGTTTACCTGTATCTATTAAATAATATATAATAGTAAATAATTTACAGTGAATAAAAAAATTGTTTTCTGAAGACATGGGACGGAAGTGAAAATTGGTACCTATACATACCTATATAGTAGTCATCGAAATAAATCAAAAAGAAAAGGAAAACACCAAAAATAGATTAATACCTATAATATATTATTATTTATAAAGGTATGACAAAAGAAAGTCAGACTCCCCGAGTATATATATGAAATAGAATGTAAATTATACTTTAGATAAGGATTAAAACATACAACTCTAAAATAACCGTCTTAAAATCAATAAAAACTAGTACTTAATACATACAATTATTGTTTAATACGATCAGAGTTTTCGAATAAAAGTATGTCAACAATTTCAATAACATTTCAAGTGCACCATTAGATATTATCATAAAATGTCATAAATCATAATAGACAATAACAAGCCTAACGTCTGAAACATTTAGAGAATGCGCAATGCCGACTGTAAACTAATAATTTATTTGGAATAGGTGTTCTGTTCACTGTACGGTATATTATGGTGTACATCACGGCTTCCACCTATTTAATAAATCGTACGCATAAAATATATTATTTAAACAAATAACAGTGATCTGAATTGATTTTAAAACGGATAACTAATAAGTATAATGGTTTTAGCTGCGCATGATTTACATTGTCTAATGTCTATAAGTTTCATTATTTTCCATACGAATGATTACGTTTGAACATTAACATCACATTCAGAAAATATTGAAAACTTGACCCATCTATAGCTGGTAGATCGAATAAAAACTATACAATTACTGTTATTGCACATTTACACAGATGAATTTACCAATAAGTAAGAACGACTTCCAAACTCAGATAATTCAACGTCATTGATAATTTCAGCCTATACCTATACCTAAATCTGTTTTTTGCAATGAAATTCTAAATTAAGAATGTACCTATATGCTGACGAGCTATCACAACTAATCCTTGATACTTTCACCGGAAATTCCTCAGTTTCCCACACACACACACGTCACACACACACATTCAGACAACACTTACGCTAACATTGCCCTTACACGCCCTCTCAATATCCATGTCACCGTATATGCCCAAACTGGCGATCTATTACGTTATGTTACGATCCGTCACTAAATGTCGGGAATCAAACTCGAAGATTTTCCATCAGTTTGTAATAGAACTGTACCATTTTTTTGTAAACCGGCACCTATCATTGTTTGCGGGTCATTATCGTTTTGTGGGGGGTTACGGTTTAAAAAGTCAACATTATAAAATCTTTCTATTCCCCTAAAATTGCTTGGTTGCAGCGGTCATGCATACAAGTTATAATGGATATAGTATATAGGTACCTTATACTTTGAGGTCTTTAGTTTAATTATATAAAGAATATATTATATTATAAGCAAACGTATAAAGTTATAAATACAAAATATGTGAGTACTCGTATATGGTTTACAACAATTATCTTGCCGATAAAATCAATAAGTATATAGCTACATAAAATATTATTCTTATTCTAAAAAGTAATTTATCATGAGTATAGGTACATCAAAATAATGTTATTTTTACACGATTTATTTAGTGTTTACTTGTTATATTAGGTAGTATTTACATTTTGTGGTATCAGGTCAACGTCTTTACTACGTCGTTGGCCATAATGAAACGTTCAAATTATTACTAAGCAAATTATTCAAATTTAAATTTAAATCAACTATATGCGTTATATTATATATACTTTGAGTAATATATGCTCATTTGTTTTATACAATAAACCTGACAAGTAGGCATAAATATTAAATACGTTCGAGTACGCCAACGTTAACAAAATAATCATTATAAGTGATTATAACGATGGACAAAAGTATTCGCATATTATGTGCAGTTAAACTAGTTGGCCATCATGTGATATACAATAAAAAAAACTATTATTGTTTCATTAAGTTCTATATTATTATATATGATTAAGTGTAATGAATAACAATATAACAAGTAAAAAGGTTTTGAATAATCAAGAGATATTTTACGGATCAATGCACGTTACACTATACATTAAATACAGTACGTACTTATATCAATTACCATAGATTACAAATATTAGTATTTATAATCAATGTTTATACCTATCAATAACAATACATGGTGTTATTAAATTATAGTTTCACATTAAGCACTAATGAAACTTAAGCTGAATATTGTTTTTATAAATCCAATCCTGTAATATTACTATATTATATATTATGTTTATACATAACCATTCAATTATATTTCAATTTCATAATGCCAAATTGTATGATGCATTAAATTCCATACTATATTTCATCGATTTTAATTATATATATTTAAAATCTAGAATCTCAACTATTAATTCGTTTGATCTAAATTGTGAACATCTTCCATTTGACTTTATAAACATTTTTTCCACAAAGTTAATGTTAAACTAGATTTAAAAATTAAAAAAGGTATTTTGTTTACGTATTTCATTAGCAATGTATAATGATAGAAAATATAATTTATTAGTAATTAGGTACCACAATGACTTTTAAACTATTTCCTGTTTTTTTTTTTGTTTTGAATCATATAAAAAAACATGACTTTCTGAAACCCAAATTATATCTTAAGATAACGTCATTTTGTTGTTTATAAATTTTTAATATATATATAATATTGGCACTATGAAAAAACTGTTCTATACGATTCAAATTTTGTTTAGCTATAAGTTTAAAAATCAGACTTTAAAATCTATAATCGTCGAAAAATGCAAAATAAAAACTTCTTATATTCTGATTCAAAATTACATAAATTGTATATGCTATAAAACGAGTGTCGTGGAGTCAGATTCAGCAAAAAACATTGAAAAGTGCATCGAAATCCCAGCTTTAATCACTATGCAATATGAAAATAAAAAACATTTTTTTTACCAAGTGGTTTTTATTACATTCGATAATGTATGAAACTATGAACGTCCGTACAAAGAACGTTTCTTTTATAGATTTATTGCATGTAGCGGCGGAGCTACGTGTAGTGTCAACCCAGTTTGTTTTTTACTTATTAATTTGTTAATTTAAAATTATACATATCAATAATTTAAATGAATGATGTGTGATTAAGTTTTAACTAACTATATACATATAATTTATTAATAGTTTTTATATTCCCTACCTACATGAAAGAAAACATGTCACATATAATAACTTATCACCAATCACTTAAAACTAAACTAAAAAATTAAAATAATAAAATATTTTCCCCCTGCTTAATGACTGTTCACTATTTAAAGGACATTGAACTGGTTATGCCTAAACTAAATTTCTGTTTAAGGATCGGTGTACCAATTATTGTGTTTCTTATATTTTACGGGACGTTTATCAATTCTCCTGAAAACATGAGCATCATCTTTAATATCATCACAACGAACCACCAAGTGTTGCAACCCAATGCATTCAAAATTTAACTCACAGTTCACTAAATCGCATCCTAATATATTTTTGTTTCCGCAAAAATCAACTTTCAAATAATTTATTTTAGATACTGAACGGAGCGATGTATATACAATGTATATTATACATCATAATACATTATTATTGTTTTTACAATCATTTTTTTTTCGTATTTTTACGCACGAAATATAATTAATAATTTAATACAAAAATGAATCTAATTGGTACTTTTGAGAAATCAAAATTGAAAATTCTCATTATTTTTCAAAATAATTGGGAAAAACAAAAATATAATTGAAGTAAACAAGAGTTATTAGCAAACTCGGTATTTTTACAAAATCAATTTTGTCTTTTTGATGTTATTATCCCATTCGAATAATATAGATACCCGTGGATACTTAAAATTTTCACCGAATGTTACTAATAGTATCTTCTTCACTTGACAAAAAGTTCAAATAATGTTTACACTTTTTGAAGTATATTATATTAACATTTTCGATTTTTTTTCAATTTATATTCTAAATATTTCAATAAAAATGTTTTGCTGTTATTATAATTATTTAAAAATATTAAAATAACATGTGCATGATTTTTTTTATAAGCATTAATTGGAGTTCAAATTTATCAATCAGTCAAAATCACCAAAATTAGCAAATTATTTTGTTAAATATGTATCAAATGTTCAATGTGTACCTATAGCTATAAGATACTTGAAAATGTAATACAAGGTTCCTCGAAAATAGTACATTCTGGATGAAAATATTCTAAAATATATATAAGCCAAATTTTTTTTTATAAATATTTTAAGTTCAAATTTAGACGATTTATATTGCCATTTATAGCTTATACCGCATTACTATAAACAGTAAAATAAAATACTATATACTAGGTAATAATTAATAGCAATATTTTTGTATGCTTATAGGCTCAAGGCTGATAGACCGCGCGTCTCCACTTTAAGAATCGTTTTTCGTTTGCAATGATTTATCGTTGAAATCAGATTTAATATTTCCATTACTGTGACCTACTCAATGACGAGATACATTCGACTCGACCTACTGTACAGCAGAGTGGTTAACTAAATTCCCGCTAATTTAATTCTATGTAATTTAATCACAGTTTTCCCATTGGCTATTGCCTATTAATGAGAAGCCAGCATTTAAAATATTAAAATGCCATGGATTTTCCTCAAAGAGTCGTACATGGGTCGATACGGGTTTTTGGGGACAAGCTATTGATATTATATCATATAATATTTTGCGTGTAATAGTCGGATCTCTCATGTAAGAGGGCGAACATGATGATAAGACACACTATTGTATTTAATGTTTTACAAAATTAATCGACTTCGATGTTGAAAGGACGTGTGTTGTCGCGTACTATTGTCGCATAGGTCACCTATATAATAGTATATTTAATATTATATGATAGTGTGTAAAATGTCGCCAACTAGTCTGCTTGACGATGGCGCACGTACACGTTTGGACGCACTGCTAAGCTAAAAAGTGACGATTACTAAAAAAAAAAAAGAAACTACTATACAGTATATACACACGATAGTGTATTCGATTCGATTAACACTGCATTAAAATTTATATTATACGCGCGCGCGTTTATGTATATATGCATATGTTGTACATAATATTATATGGACGTGTTGCGTCGCGAAAAATATATCGTACAAAAACGAGAGTGAAAAAAAATCACATATCTATATGTACCTATTCAGACTACAATTACGTAACGATTACAATAAGATTAAAATGATTATCACAAAAAAAAAATTGAAAAAATTATAAATTCGCTGACGTTGCGATTTATCGTTTTTCGCCGAGCGGCGTATTACGCGAGGACGGCATGCGTATCACACACACACACACACACACACACACCTATATAATGTATAGATAAAAAGGCGGAGGAGGTACGTGAAAATAATGATTACGTATAACAATATAACTCTGATTAATGATAATATATAACATATTATAGGTATCTGGTATACACTATATTGTAGTGTATAATATACCAAGCATGTTCACCCCCGATTTTATTATAGTAACGCATTTATTCGAATTCTGATATGATATTTGAATTTTTCGATATACTAAAATACCGTACTGATTAGTGATTGATATGGTACAAAAAAATCCAATAGTGTTAATAAAAAATGGCCTTTAAGTTTAAGATTTTTTATACAATCTATACCGTTGATATTTCTGTATTTTATCAATGTTATTCTTTTCGTATTTTTCATTATTATTATATATTATTGATCACTAGAAAAATAAACAAAATACCTGATATCAGCCGATACAGTAATGTCTTAACGTATAAATACATAACATCATTATTATTATTAAAATATATATATTTATCACACAAGACGTAGACCATGCAATTAGTGCTCGGAGGAGGGAGAAGGTAGCACTTTTATTTTTTTGCCATTTTGGTTTTGACATTGAACTCATTCAGGAAAAACACATTTTTCGTACATTCCAACGCCAACTGCAGCTCTGTCTCATTACCACCTGCGCCCCGATCGAACGGAACTGCACATTTCGTCCTTTCGCTTACTCGATTCGAGATAATATGCATGGCCATACACCGACGTCAGCCGTCGATGTTTCCATACGATATTTCTGTTCTACATTACAAACTATGCTATAATATTATGTGCACAAGGTCGGAGAGTTTCTGACGTGGTACTGCTGTGACCGCGGCCGGTTAATGATTCAGTCGGCTGCCCACCCGCCCGCCACCGCTTTCACACTGGTCCCGGTCAAGTCCTCGTTCGCCGGCCATTTCACCTCCTCGCCGCGGCCTTCTATGTTGGTTATATTGCACAATGTACACACGAAAAGTGCAATTTCTCCGGAGCCATCGACGCAAATAAACAGTAGAGAACATCGCCCAACGACGATATTGTATGTTATTATAATCACGTCATATAAACGTATACTGTATAAATGTTATGTATTATCCCGACTTCGACTATGCTACATTACAACCGATACACTTCCCATTCGTAACGGAATATTATTATTGTCCTTGTGCGGAATCACAAGAATAGCGACTGCACATATTTTGACGTTTTATCCGGTATTTCCGTGGTTATAATTTATTTATCATAATAATATTTCTACTATATCGAACGCAATTATTATTATATTTTAAAAACCCTTCCCATATCTGAAGACGGGATAAAACGAAAAGTGTTTTGAACAGCATGGCGTTTGTCTTAGGTACCGCTACAATACGTCCATAATAACGTGACTATGGATGATTTTAAAGTAATCGTAGAACAATAGGTCTTAGGGAACATTATATAGGCAACTTCTTATGTACGGTGCCACGGACTTTGGTCGTAAATGATGATTTAGATTTTGAGGACTGCTGACGTGTATGCTTTTACAATCTCAGATATTTTCCCACAAGTACAAATAAATACGATTTTTTTTTATAATATACATATTATACGAATGTGTTTCACACACACTGGTTTTTTACATTGAAAATTCTATGCTCGGTAGTTAAAACAATAATATAAAAATAAACGCGTATATTATTCAACACCTATTCGGAAATGATCATTTTAATTTGTCACGCATAAACAATAAATAAACCATTCGTCCCATTGTATATATACACGCTAAACATATTTTGTCTATGAATATCTTATTGTTATGTGAATATTATGGTATATGTACAATGTACGAAAATAATAGCTGTGTAGGTTACCTAAGACAATGTTGTATGCGAATATATAGTGTCCATGTTTTTTCCAAGTGATAACACTCGTCAGTTTTATAGAATTTCATTGGCATTTTGACTCTGGATGGTGTTCCACACATGCTCTGCGTAAATTATTGCCAGACAAAGTGTATAGACGTAATTGCAAATCCAACAGTTATTTAAACCACATAATATAGGCACTATAATATATTAATATTGTATATAGGTACCCGCATTATACACGGATAATAAACCATTTTCAAATATCCATTTTGGATTTTTTTACGGCGTTTAAATGTTTCACTTTTGTAATACATGCGCTTGCGGTGAACTCTTATACACTTATTTCTTATAGTTTATTAGCCGTTTAACTCGGTCGGCATCGCAACAGATCAACCTATCTCGTTGAAATAATCATCATTGACGGTTGGAATCTAGCTATATTAAATTTTACTTTTTTACTTTTTTTTTGTTAACAGGTAGTTTTAATTGTTTTAAAGTAAATGAACGAAAAATCACGAACTTGTATTTAAATCTCAATATATTATTATTGTGGACTGTGGTTCACAAAATGTATACATAGAATCCAGCTTTAAAATAATATATATATAAAATCTACATTATACTTATAAATATAAAAGCTCGTATATAGGTTTATCCATTAACGTTTAACACTTTTCATAAACTATTTAATACTATTTTTGAAAATATTTTTTTTACACAATTTAATTCGTTAAAAACAAAATTCTTTAAAAACGCTTGCCAAGTCAGGGATCGGCATGTAATCTTTCTTGATTTTTAATTTTTAGAAATGTATTAACTGATATCACACCCAAGCGGTATAACAATTTAAATCCAGTAAAATGTCTGTGTGAACAGCCTCACAAAACATCATTTTCATTTAGTGAGATAGATCTCCGAAACCGGAGACCGAATTTCGTTGTTTTGGGTCATGTTAGATTCACATTGGTTAGGAGAAGTGCAGTGAAGATTTTCATAACTTTGCCTTTAATAGTTAATTCACCGCAGAACATAAAAAAAAATTTAAACAAATTTTATTGGGCGTATTTTGATGTTTTTCAGCTTTACAGCTTTGTAGTGAATTAACAATTGGAGATAAAGTTCTGAAAATCTTCACTACACTTATCCTAGCCAAT
>NC_042494.1:27837191-27854722 GCF_005508785.2 Acyrthosiphon pisum
TCTAACAAGACCCCAAACAACAAAATCCATTCTCCTGTTACGGAAATCTACCTCGCTAAATGAAAATCTAGCGAAAAATAACTCTTTTTTTTTTTACCAGTAAAAAATTTAATATTTTCCACGTTTATCATCTACTTGATAATCCCTTTTTAATGAGTTATCAACCAACTTTTTAGCTATCATAGTTTAGGAGAAAAATTAAAAAATAAAAATTTTGGGACTGTTCACGCCGAATTTTTATGAATTCATGTGGTTATACTGCTTGGCTGTGATATCAAATCTCTCTCATTAATATTTTATATTAAAGCTAGCTAAATTAACCACCTACTCATCATTACTGAGTTACATTTTTATTATATTCCTATTTAACACAAATTCTTGAATTTTTCATTTCAATTACCATACTTACTTAATTCAAAATCAATTATATTTATTATATATTTTATAGTTATAATAACTATTTTAGTTTCCAACTTTTTTAAAAAGTAATAGGTACATTCTAAATTCCTTATTCCAAAGCAGAATATTTTTTGAGGCACTTTAATAAATAAAAGTCAAGTTTTGGACTAGTTGTAGTTTATGAGTTATAAATTTTTAAATTCATATATTGACTAGCGGAGTAGAGTGATACAGGAGTACCTACAAAATATTGTACCTGCACTTCTCAGCAAATTTAAACTTTAAATACTTATAAATATGTAAAAACGTTTAACTAATAAACGGCTTATTCTAAATTTTATTATTATAGTTGAAATACTCTGAATAATAATTCGCTTCGCATTATTGTCTAAAATATACTCTATCATTTAAAAGTTTAAAAAAATCTAAAGACAATTATTATAACGATAAAAATAGTAAGCAATTTAATTTTTGCCCAAAATGTTATTTTGTAACTACTAAAAATTATGTAAAAAAATCTATTTTCAAAATCATTAATGTTTACTGAAATATTGAGTGTTACGTTAAATGGATAACTCTGTATAATATACATAATTTTTAAGTTATTTTCTTATTTAAATGTCATTAATTATTTATAATTTGAGATCATAATTAGGTACATTTTATTTTTAGGAATTTTAGTGTCTAGAATTTTTAAATCATTAACAACTGGGTGATTATTATATTGATATAAAAATATTATTTACAATTTGCACATATTAATTAAAAATTCGAGTTACACAGAGTTGTATCGATTTTAGATTCTAAGTGGAGTAATGACTGATGAATAAAAAACACAAATACTATAATATGTTTTTAATTAAAACACAACAATACCTATAGATATATAGGTACTAATTGATGCATAGTAAGTGAGTGCATTCTAATATAGACTCATTCACGATTCGTTTATCATTTAAGAGCTGCAAAAACTAAAAATACCTCAAGTCCTTGACTTCTAAAAAATATAGCTAAGATCAATATTTGTACAGCCGGTAATATTTTTACAATTAACGTTAAAATAGTTGAACATTTGTTATAGGTACATACCTACGAATAGTGTTTTTAAATGCATTGAATAGTCCATCTAATAAAAGTTTTCTTCTAAAGTGAATTTATCCTCCTTAATTATAAGTGTATGTAATCATTGTAATCACAAATTCTTAACTGTAAATATTTACAAATTGTACTTTTATTGTTTTCCTGCAAATATGACAAAAAAAAAGAATTAGAAAAATTCATCAAGTATTATAGATTACAAATTATAAGCCGAAGTCGTACGTATAGTTTTCTAAGTATACTTTTTCGGTAATTCTATAACTTAAGATTTTATGACATTTTTAGCTTTTTTTGTTCATTCATGTTTCTCGGTACACATATTAAACGCACATATATAATATTCAAATTTTCATCATGCTTATTGTAGTTTTACATTTTTTTGTTAAGACAAAATTGTAATATTCTGTATAAATTATTTATAAAAGAGATATTTCGTAAAAGGACGACGTCGTAACTGCATACTTTATTATTAGTCTCCGTCTTACCACCTAACACATAACATTGAACAAAATACGTTCAAAAGAGTCCGTTTTACTCTGCTATTTTTATAATAGATTAGGTTAAATTATTATACAATTAAAAGGTAAGAATATTATCCAAATCCCAACGTAGATTTTTTTTGATATTTTAAAGTTTTGGAAAAGTAATTAGTTAAAAATAATAAGCGGATAATATTCTTAATTTTAAATTGAATAATAAGGTCAATTCAATTCAATATTAAAATTAACAGAATATAGTGGATAATTCTGAAAAAAATGTATATGTATTAGTAACTCTGAAACAACACTTGTGGGTCCAATAAAACAATATCCTCTTAATTTAGCATCATTATACAACATCTTATTATTTTTTTTTCATATATAGGAAAAGGCTTTAACTAAATTAGGTTTTTAGCCTACATTAACTAAATATTTAAACAAAATAGAGGTAATAATATACATTAAACCTAAATCATCTTATTATTGTAAAGGTAATCATTTTTAATTAATACTATGCACATTACTATTTTAATGTGACAGAATTGATTTTATAACTAAAATAATACAAAATACATTAAATAATTTATAAAATGTTCTTAAAATATATATATATATAACATGATATACCAAAACTGCACTTAAATTATTTAAGATTTGTTCCTGCATAGACGATAAAATATAATATACCTACTACCTACATTACATGGCAACATATTAATAATAATATTACGTCGGTGTGCGTGTTAAATCTATATGTACTTATTTTCAAGTTTAATGATTAGTAAATGAGGCCGTATTTTCAAAAATGGGCAACGACCAAATTTATGCAACGATCGTTTAATACTTAAAAAACTACCGACAGCATTAAATATTTTTTTTTCTAATCACTAATATCATACGTTTTAATAATAGTAATGGTTATATTATTATTTAATACAAGATACTTAATCCATTTTATGTTAACGTATTTTATACAGCATGCTATAAAATATAATAAAGTCTTGACAAAATGTTATATGATAATTTGAGTTTAAACCACCGTCACCGTTTGCATAATATTCATATCATTTTTGTATGTGTATAATATAAGCGCAGAAGTAATCACTTTGGGTGGTTATAATTTACATACACCACACACGATGAGAGTGTCGAAAACAAAGTTAACTATTTGAGGTATGTGAACTACCGGAAATTCGTTAATAGTGACTGGATAGTATGCATATTAAAACATTTTTGGTCGATTACTAGTTGTCAGTGCAGGATGTAAGTTTGATATATATATATCGAGAGGAACAAACGTTTTATAATCCGTGATTATAAATCATTAAAATGACCGTATTTTTTTTTAAACTACGTAGGTACCTACTTACGGATTGGTGGGAAATGTCATCGGTTATACTAAGAACTGAATGTTGGGATAATGACTCCTTTGCATGACTTTAACAATAAAAAAATATCTTTATAGAATCATCTTATGATTAATTGTATTTTCTTATCATACATTTGAAATATTTATTGAAATCATTCCCATTATACTGATAGGTAAGCACGTAGGTACTCGGTAAACAGACTAACAAATATGGACCATTTTCTAACAGTTCTGGGAAATTATATAGGCATCAAACTACCTATAAAGACGAGAATGTGTATATTATATATTTATATAGGTACCTATATCGATCCGAAACCAAAAAAACTGTTTGGCTATAAATAATTAAATGTTTGAAAAATAATACCTACTCACCAAAGTGTATATAGTATAATACTACAATGCTATTTAGTATCCGTCTGTATTTTAACTAACAGACTTTCTATAACGGAATGTATTTTAATATTTTATTGACAAGTATGTAAAATGGTTTTATTATTCAAACGTTAGGAAAATGTATAAAATTAAAAATTACCTACACGTTATAAATAACAAGAAATTTAACCACAAATCGGCGAATACGATTGTCAATAATTATTGTGCTATATCGTGTGTATACGTCGAACATTGAACCTTGGTGATAAATTATCATATTTTTATATTATATTTATAAAATAATACAACTTTATATTTTATGAATGTATAATATTCTACGCTATATAATATATTACACTGTCTTTACTATTATTGTAAAATAACTAATATATAATCCTAAATATTTTAATATCACTTATTTTTACTTATTATTTAAACTAATTAGTTTTAAATTCGTTTTTGGTATTATTATATTTTATTTCATCTAGTAGAGCAGACCCCAGTACCAATGTACATTTGTACAAAAATAGGAACCTATATAATACATACATTTTAGATAATCGAAAAACGGTGCATTTGAATACGTTGCGTACTTGCGTATGGCTATTATATGTATATATTATTATCTCGTTTAATCGTTATAATATTGCTTCGAGATATAATTTTTAAATACTTTATTGAAATAAATAATTTGGTTTAAGTTATTATGTAGTTTAAGATTCCTTAATTAACACAAGACTAAAATTAATTACGCACCTACTTTAATGTGCAGGTAAAAAGTACCTAGTCTTAAAGAAAGTGTACACAGTATAGCACAGATCTTATAAATATTGTGTGGATCTATTTTAGTTAATAAATAAAGCAAATTAAAGGTAGTCGGTAAATAAGACGTTTTATCACAAATTACAACCTGTAGGCAGTAGGCTGTATCTACTGCAGGCTGCTGTAATCTCATCACAGTATACAGATTACAGACAGATAAATGATGATGAACATGCATGATTGAATAGTGTGTGAAAAAAGCGTTTAATCCATCGACTGCCTCATTTAACTGTTTTGTTATCTAACTCGGAGAAGTTATTTAATATTTATACAAATATAGTATAGATATACTAATTATTGATATATGAAGTAGAAGACCAAAATGTTTTATTATTATAGCAATTAGCAGTAATTTCTGCAATCCCTGAATGTTTAATATATTATAACTATGACGAATAAGATAAGTGGCCAACTACTGTCGACGTAGTTATAACTTTAAAATGCGGAATTCAATATCATCAAAAATTAAGTATTTAATTCTAAAATAGTAGGCGCTCATTCAATTTTAGTTAAAAATACGGGAAACCGACAAACCGTGCCACCGTGGTATTTTAAATTATGTTTTTACGTGGTTTACATTGTACTTACGTCTTAATAATACATTGATACAGTATATTTATTATTGATGGATACAGTATAAGTAAATGGGCATGAAACCAAGAAGGGGGGCTAAGTATGATATATATTATGTATGTAAATTAATACTTAATACATCTTAAATATTCATAAATTAAAAATATAAATATATAATTGATAATTATTATGCTATCATATTTTATCTGAATGGAAAAAATTTAAAAATTTTAGTTTCATATGTTATCAAAAGTATAAAAATAACGATGGGAATAATTATATCGTAATATCAATTTAAAATACCAAAATATAATATGTACGTATTTCGCGATTTAATTTTATACCAGCTTTATAACCTAACCTAAACTTTACTATAAATTATGGAAGAAAAAAAATAAAAACAAAAGTCTTTATATTTTCAAAAAAAATACATATGTATGCATATGCATATCATATTTCCAGATCAGCGCCTGTAAATAAATGGTATTTACTATAATGTGTAACGTTTCTATGTTCTGATAGATTTACAGTCCAAAATTATTATTTAATAAGTCAATCATATTCGGTGTAAGTCATAAGTCGGTGTCGTATAATTTAATATTTTTTTTTTTTTTTACTAAATCGCTATGATGATAGTGATGCGGGATGGTAAATTTAAATTGTTTTAAAAATCAATAACATTCATCTCCCCAAGATTCGATGCCCTGACGATAGCACCTATTCACCACTCGGGGATAGTGTGCAGTTTGAGCGATTTGTCGTCTCGCGCACGGTTAACTGTTTAGAGAATTTTTCACGTTAGGCATTACATCGTTAAGTTAAATTTATTACAACGACCTCGTGGAAGCTCTTTGATGATATTTTTACTTAAACTTTTCGCGGAATACGATTGAACGTACACGTACGAAATGAATAGGTTTCCAAATACTCGGATCGTAAACGAACGATCGCCGTGTCCGAAACAAGGTCTGCGAAGCGAAATTATCCATACAGGTGCGAGCATAGACCTATAAACTAATGGACACTGGACAGCGCTTTCCACCCCGCCCAGCCATCAACTATTTGTGAACACGTAACCGACAGATAATAAAGTAGCAAAATATGGAGGAATTAGGTACTACATTTTTTTTTCCTTTCCGTTATCAACCACAAACATATTATGTATTACATAGGTCTATTTTATCATCTTGTAGACATTGTCTTCATCAATCATCATAAATTCATAAATAAAAGTACTTATTGCAACTATAACAATTAAATACTAATCCATGACATGTTTATTTTGAATTGTATTATTCCGATGCATCAACAAAATATCAGTTTATACATTTTATGTACCTACTTCTTTGAGATACAAAATTCTGTTTCTCAAATGATAACCCCCCTTCCATTTAAACTTTTGGTTTATTATACATTCATGATTTATACACTCCCAGTCCATATATTTCGATTTAAACATACTGTAATAAATTATTACTAATAATTAAACAATAAACAATAATTTACATAGACAATTTCGATAGTGATTCACGAACATTCTGACGCAGTGACGTATATAAAAAATAAAACAAAAAACCAGACATATTGTATTTTAAAATAAAACAAATACAAATTATAATTACCTACATTCATTTTGGCCCTACAACTTAGGTTGAATTTAACGCTATTTTTTTCAACCTTACTTTATTAAGTGTCAACCTTACTTTATTTTTCCAATTTGAACATTGATTATCATTGTTCTTGATGTATAGGTATTATAATTTATATATTAATATTAACTAATAACTAGTTAATAGCAAAGTGAATGGATTAATTATATAAGTTTGTGATAGGTAACCTGGTTATAACCGAGTTGGTAATTTGTTGATTAAAATGTTGCATATTAAAAATAATGAAATGAAATGACGCCACTGCTTAAGTAATAAGTACATGTTTAAAAAAATGACATTGAGTGCATAATTGTTAAAAAAAAAAAACTAGAATATTCAATGTTGTCAAGATTTGAACTTCGAATTTCAAACACTTTTCAAATAAAAAATGTAAACGTATTTTCGATATTTTTGAACTGCTGAAAAGACAAATTATGAGAGAAATTTTACTAAACGTTCAACCTTTTTGATTAAAACAAACTGCATTTTAAACACAGGTATAATATTTTGGTATGTGAATACGTGAAAATAAAATAATATAGTCGCGTATTGATATTATGCGTCGCATGCGTGTTTTCATTATCATTAAGCACGCGTATGACTTACAATGTCACCCTAAAGTTTTTACGACTGTCAATTCATTCCAAATTATAATAAGTACCTATATTATATCAATATTGAAACTAATAAAACTAAACGTTAACTGATGGACGTAAATTCGCTATGTTACGCACTTGTAAACAACAAAATATGCTGTCATGCTGACATGCTGGTATAGTAGCGCTCTCATAAATAAATACAAAATATTAAGATGCGGTTAATTAACTATACTCTTACCCATGAAATATTTAGATAGGTACTTCACTACTGCAACAAACAAGCAACTATGATTATTATCCTTGTCGCCGGAAAAACCAAATCTGAGATGACGATCGACTAAAAATTAAGGGCTGCAATAATAGTTTTCTAATAGAAATGCTTCTGACCAGAATTTCTTTGGTATGCAAGGAACACATGGACAATTTCTTCATCGACTTTTACTTTTTAATTTTTATATGTTCCATACATCACTAATTGTTTAGTATACAAACAGCGGCTGGGCGTCGAGTGTTTCCGATGCCACAGTGAAGGTTGGTGAAAAAGTCTATACCCTAGGTGCAACTAGTAAAATTTTTCTGGGGGGGGGAGTACTAGAATTTTATCAGCAGCAGAGACCCTGATAATTTATATTTTAAAATAAAATATGTTGACAAATCTGGGGGGGCTACAGATACAACTGAGGTGCTAGACCCCCCTAATCACCCGAATTGCGCTTATGTTCCATACAAATAAATCTTGTATTATATGTAGATATTATAATTAATTAATACGACATGCTAAGACTTAGGGTTCATATACTACATCGTGTCGTATATCCTGACGTAGTGTTCCGTATACCTGTATTATAATACAAAGCACATATAGGTAACATAATGGTGGTAACACGTTACCTACAGGCTACAGGTTGAAATGTAATATATTCAATTCTACACGGTGTAATGAGAACCCGGCTTTAAGAAACTATTGTCTATTATACTGCCACCGTAACTGTGTGGTTAACCCGTTACAACAATAAACTATAACTATACTAAATAGTTGAAAATATTCAACTACTCCACCGTGGGTTAGGTAGTTCCCTATTTAAATGTGGTTATTAATGACCAGTGAAATCGTTTAACCAACAATATTATTAAATTTGTTGAATAACGAGAAAATTCTAAGCACGGACCACACGGTTACACACGTTACACCGATAACGGTGACAATGTAATAGTACCTTTATTCGTGCAATACGGTGCGACCGGGTCTGGTATGCACTCCGGTGACACGGTAACGAGAGCGTTTGACCGTCGTCGTCGTTTTCACGAATGAATCACAGTCTGCACAGAGAAACGGTTGTACGAACTATAATAATATTATTATTATAATATTATGATTCAGCCGCCGCCGCCGTCGCACAACGGTCGACCGAATAAACAAACTTAGACGACCTTGTGACGTCACGTCTGGGGCCGCCGCCGCGCCATCGACGTGTTCTCTCACGCGCACACCTGTGGCGGTAACATAATAATAATAATAATAATAACCCGCTGCAGCCTGTTGCGCCTGTCCCAGCTATCATAGTGTGCACACTGCACGCTGCACACTTATCGCGGATATCTGCAGACTGCAGCTCTGCGGTCGTAATAAGTATACCTACTTCACACTGTTTTAACATAGAAGTAGAGTGCCAATAAAAAGGTTTTTTTTTTAGTAATTTGCCTCAAAACTAATAGATTACTGCAATAAGTAAATGTATAATAAATGTTAAAAATACAAAAAACTTAATGTGATAAAATATGACAATTTCGTTTTTATAATTATTTATGGGACATACTCATGTATTTTTTGGGTAGGGTCCTTAATAATTGCTTGTGCTCTCTCGAGCTTAAAATTGTTTTTACCCACATAATATTATGTATCTAGATGTATATATTATAATGAAATAATAATAATATTTTAATGAATTGCAGAAAAAAAAGTCCCGGTAAAAAAAATCCTGATAAAAATTAATGAAAATATATCAAAATCAAGTATAAATATGTTAAAATTGTATTGAAAAATACATTAAAATTACATAAAAAATCTTATATATATATAAAAATTTTAATTATTTACTTAAATCACATATTCAAATATAATCAAATTTAATTTAATACAAGTCTAAAATAATAAAATGTAATACATTATACAATAGTCAATAATAAATACAATTATAGTAGGTACTTATATAATTATAATAATAGTGCTGTAAAAATGGAATACTATAATTAGGTACAGCTCTTACTTATGTTATGACTTACGGCCGTTAAAAAGGTCTGTTTATAGGTATACCTACATATTATAATCTATTATTATACCAAAAAAAACGTTTGTTTTTTTTGTAATGTTCCTGATCAAAATTCAAATTATAATAAAAATAATAAAAAAATGTTTTTCCTAGTGTGGGTCTTTTTTTTCCGATTACCATTTTAATATGTCTTATCGCCTGGTCGCGTGTACGATCTTCGGTGGTGTCAAATCCTGAAATCGCGTGCCATGTCATTCCATCGTTTGATTTTTTTTTTACAATAATATTATAATATGATCTACTGCAAGTACTACACGTTTACACCCTGTTATTTTAGATCGAATGGTGGGGAACCGATTGAATTTGTTTCGGTCTTTTTGGCGCCCGTCGGCCGTCAATGGTCAATGACATAATGTAATACGCAGGGCCGCATTTAGGGGGGAGCCCTGGGTACAACTGCCTCGGGCGCCAGTATTTTAGGGGCGCCAAAATGTTGTGGCCAGAAATATGCTTACTTGTGAATTATTAAAATTGTATAATTTTAATTATTTTAATAACAGTATTATATATATGGTATTATGCTGTTTGACATTGTTTTAATTAAATATTAATTTGCATAGTTTTATATAATTTTATTTTATTTATTCATGAAATACCTACAACCTACTAAAATATGTTTAAAAAAAAAAACAATTTTATATGATGAATTATAAGCAAGGTTTAGGTGACATAAATTCAAATGTATCTTTGCGTAGAGAGGATCAAGCATTACCACTAAACAATATTTTTAAAAAAAGCACACATTGTAAAACAAATATTCTTTTCTGTGCTCAAAATCTAAAAGGTTAATGAGGATCCATCTCCCATATTTTCCGTGGTTAGGCCCCATAGTGGGGAGCAATTTTTTTTCACCGGAGCTTAGGGAGCGCAAATTTTTTTTTTGCACCGCGGCGTAAAATGTCTAAATGCGGCACTGGTAATACGAAAGAACGCTGCAGCTGCTACGCTAATGCATGTGTGTGTCTATAATATTTTATGCGTGGGAAATTATTGACGCGACGATGACTTTTTTTGATTCTTCCGTAATCGTTTTTCATGATAATAAATACACGCGTGTTATATTATTATGTGATACGGCGTGACCATGAATGCATCCCCGTACTATGGAAGTCAAAATAAACGACGTCCGACAACAGGACAGGGAAAAATTACACAGGTCGAAACGCAAAAAGTTGAACTTCGTATGCCAAACGGAAACCAAATCGGCGCGTGACGTTCTCAGTCCTCATAATAGTCCTACATGTACTTCTGTTCAAATATAGTTAAATTACCGACCGTGCGTGGTATGAAATCTCTCTGATACCATTATTTCATATTTTTGTGATGTATCACAAAAATGTACAAAGCGCCACTTGACACGCGTTTTAAGATAAGTAGGTTAGGTGCTTCAAGCGGCGTAATTGTAATTGAATTCTGTTCAAATCTATTAACCGTTATATTATAATAGTCATTAATCATTATACAATATTCGTACGTATTATGTGTGTTGTTTTTATTTTACAATAATACGTTATACTTTGTATTGCAGTATTGTTAGTAGGTAATACCTACCTATATTTAGTCTTCACTGTTTATATTACATCCAAAAATTAATTTATTAATTTGGTTTGCGAAGGATGATGTGGAGAATTTTTCTATTCTTGCTTTGCCATGCTTTAAATGAATTTCAAAAATAATTTTAGATTAAACTCATTGCAAATCGTACTTCCAAGTTGAGTAAAACTGTTTTCATATTCTGAATTTCTGTGTAACAGTATACGTACCTCTGAAAGCCGAAATTATTCATTTATTGCGATCTTAATGCACATAACGCATATTATTTGATGTTTGTAACGGTCGTACAGTGCACACTATTTCTTTCTCGAAGAAAGTAAAAACTGGTTCTTCTCGAAACATCAATTCGGCCAACCAGCTGTTATTGCATAAAACGTCCTAATAACCCGATGACTCATATAATAAAGAAGGAACTAAAGTTAATGTTGTTTACCTACGTCATTTTTATAATATCATATAGGTACCACTATAATAATAATACATGGAAATAAGAATTGTGTGGTTTTTTTATTCCATCATTACAGTGATTTGTTTTTTTTTTTATATATAATTAGCTGGAATGAATTTCTCTCAAACCTTATCGTTTTGATTTAAATTTATACGTCATGCTGTACATACTATTACAGGACATTTTTAATCAATGGTTTATAATATTACCTATTATTAATTATTATTTAGACCTGTACTTGCAAAATATGTTGTAATCACATGTTTTTAAAAAGTTTTATTTTATTATTATTATTATTATTATGTGTTGAGGCTTCAACTGCGATTGTTATTAGCCTACTTTTAGATTATATATATGTTATGAGTTAAACAATATAACATTATTAACAATTATTTACAATTTTTGACTTAAGTTTATATTATAGAAAAAAATTATATTTTTCTTTGTTAAGAGCATGTCGAATTGAAAACAGGGGTATACCCAAGAATTTTTCAAGGGGGGTCCAAATTTTTTTAACATGTAAAAAGTATACAATCAGTGGTTTGCACCTTAAGAATTTTAAATTCTATGTCAATAAATGGAGGGGGTCCAGAACCGACCACCCTCCCCATGGGCGCGCCACTGATTGATGCTGGGTTACTAAATATTTTTTGTGATACAGTGTATTTTGGGCGTTTGGTCACAATGAGATTGATTGAAAAGTCTTTCTTGCACGTGTCTTTAAATTATTACCTACTATTAATATTTAAAAAAATTATTTTTGGTTTTCAATATCTATAGGACTAACGGGTATCAACATCATGTTTATTATAGAATAATAAAAAAATCCAAACATTTTTAGTTTTTATTAATAGTATGAAATTATAAGTTGATTGTTATCGTTATTGTAACCGAATTAAAATCGCATTTGTGTAATACATTCTTATTATACACACAGTATTATAATATAATAATAATAATGCATATTATTATAGTTTCAAATATCTACTCAGCAGTATTTTATAAAAAACCTAGAAAAAAAAATATTTATGTATATATTACCTATACTGATATCATTTAATTATAATTCAATAATTGTGTGCTAACAAAATCACAAAATGAATTAGATATTTGATCAAATTAAAATATATTGTGTTATTGAGTTGTTAATGAATAATGGGTAAGCAATGTATAAGCTAAGTACTTAAGTACGCGTGTATACATTAATGATAGACCCACCAACGTATCAAGCATTCAAGCATATTTAAAATAACACATAATATATTGTATTCTTCAGTTCGAATATCTCATATTATATTAAATGATTTTTTTCGTCAATAACCGACTATGTGAAGGAAAGATACAGATGTTCCGATGTTCGATCCCTTTTTAATCCCGTCAAAAAATTCTTAAGTATTAAATTACAAAGACAGGAATATTATGTTATTCATAAAAAAACAAACCCCTATTGCGGGATAGTTAGGTAGTGACAAACCGTATTAATCTGAGTACCAGAAAACATATGATATTTCAATTGAGGAAGGACAATATTTTATTCATTTATAGTGTTTTTAAGGTTTAGTAGATATAGGTACCTATATAAGATTTATAAATCCGATTTAAACGAATAGCACCGGCCGCGACATGTAGCTAAAATAAGAATAATATTATAATTTCTGTTTATTCATATTTAGTGAGTAAATAAAATTTGTGGACAAAAGTTGATTTGCTTTTGAGTTTAACTGAGTGTAATTCTTGATATGTAAAATAAAGAATTCACTGAAAGAAGTTTTTTTTGACTTAGTTGACGTCAAAATTTAACGCTATAAATATTTCTTGATTAAATAGAAGAATATTGGTTTAAAACCAATACATTAATACGACAGAACGTTAATACCGATCAATTTTACTAAAATAAACTGTACAAATACCATTAACTAAGTATTAAATATTAATGAATATGCGCAATGTTTGCACATGGATATGCGCTAGTGAAAAATAACCACACCATTCATTGTCATAGGTTTTAGATGGTTTATTTAGGCATGACATAAGTATTAGAAATTAAAAACGTTGTCCAATCACATACATAAATATTTTCAGTTGAAAATGAATGGGCTCTAATTTATGCTGCGTTTATCAAAGCCTGTTGACGAATTTCATGTAGGAAATGTATATATTTAAATATTTAATTACGTTGTCTTAGGGTTCGTCTTCATACAAACTAATTTGAACTATGTTTGGAAGCCAGAAAAATATTCGTATGTGTCATGTGCGTGTTCATTGAACAAAGTTTCTGTCATGGTCGTGTCTACAGATCAATTTTACTCTACCGAACCAAAATATTAATCAATGTTTCATCGCGGTTGATTCATTTTGGAAAATGTTCTACCCGACTATGCTCCGAACATTTATAAAATTGGTTCAATAAAAAATGTGTCCAAGATAATCTGATAATGTATCAAACGCTGTTTTCGATTTTGTTTGCATGAAAATGTACCTTAACAATAAAGTAAAAATAAATAACCCAAGATTACGCATTTGTATATATTATTTCAATGGCTTGCATGTCGTTACACTAATTATATTAGTAGGTATAGCCAGATAGCAAGTTATAAAGTTGTAAACCAGTATTATAGTACTTATTATGTCTCATGATGATAATATTCGATAAACCTATCAAAATATACCTGTCGGCGGAAGTAAAATATTAGGTGTCTCAGTATTTTTGTTGAGTTATTTTAGTTTTGTTCTCCGACCAAAGGCGAGACTTCCAGATTTATATTATTATCGTTCAAGGAGATCGCGGTCCAGTATTATGCAAGTCGGTACATTGTTTCTCCCTCTACCGCCCGGTCATCATCTATCGCTCTCTTTCTCCGCCGCGGTCGGTTCTATAGATCGTATGGCAGTTCCGGTCGCTTTCTTTGCATACTTGACGCGCATTACCCCGTATATTGCCTCAACCATGAGGACATAATTTAGGTATTTCACGAAATCAGACTTACCAAGAATGTACGTACTACGTAATATAATTTTTATCGGCTGACTCACATCGAAACACGTGTTCGACGCGCGACGCCACCGCCGCCTCCACGCCATATACCTACCTATACCGGTAAATACCCCCTTGGATCAACGAGGAATTCGAACAGCAGGTACCTTCAATCTTGATTTTTTTATACCACTATCCGTGTGGATCAGATGTAAACGTGTTCGGGCGCACACAAACCGGAAATGCTTCTTGGTATAATTTTAACACAACAACGAAATATAAGGATATAACGGGTTTTATCATTCTATACATCGCACATAATATAATACACGACTGCAGTACACTTTCGATTGGCGAAATTTAAATATGAGTTAACTTGTAGTGGTTGGGTAAGGTTGTGCAATATGTAAACACACAAATTCATTCGATACGAAATGATCGAGATTTTTTTTAATTAAGGTACCTACTGAAATACTTTCAAAATTAATTGAACAATATTAATATGTCTATTTTTTTTTGCAACTTAATCATTTTTTAATAGTTTTAATTGGTCAAGAAATTTGTTTTTATCGTGTTGGTATAAGTTGCGTGGGTTTTATTTTTAGTAAGAAACTGGCGACAAGTCACAAAGATTAGATTTTAATGATGACAATACATATACGAAAATGTTATTGTTAAAACAATACTCATTTAATATAACAATATGATATTATGATCTGAGTCCATTAATAATTTATTATATAAAACCGAATACATCAAACTATAATGTTGACTTTATGTAACCATAATAATACGTTTGCAATGTTATAACTAGTTATAACTACTTGAATGCAACCCGTTTAGTTTTTAAATCATCTTTTCTCACGGTTTATACAGATAATATGCAATATTCAAACTAATAATAAACGTTTGTTTTATTGTCTAGTAAACTCGTATTAGTCGTACTGCAATATATTAATTGATTGCAACGTACATTACAATATTATTATAAACTTTAAAAATAAACTTCGATTTTATCAGGAATGAATCATTTAGTGCCATCATCGATCAACATCTTGTCTGCGAAATTGTATTACTCGACGTTGTTTTGCAGTAAATATTATTAGCCTTTAATAATTTTTTCCAGTTTTTATTTTTTCCTAAGGTCATTTAGTGTTTCTAGGTATTATTTGTGCTTAATCTTGTTTCGTCAATTGTTTATTATAGAAAAAATGAGTCAGTAGTTTTAAGTTTATGCCCTTATTTCATTTACAACGTCGCTCCATATATTATTTATTCCTGTCAAAAAATGTAGTTATCAAACAATATATTAAATCGCAACTTTGTGTCACATGCATATTAAATAATATATTAAAAAACACATAAGTTGATTATTAATATTTAATGTTGAAACCATATTATGATGATTAACTAATCTTTAGATTACAATAAAATTATATTTAAGTAATGAAACGTGACAATAATATATTTAGCCCGGTTTAGGTTAAAATTTGTTTTGCTAATGCTCTGTGCATGGATTTCTTTCGTTATTAACTATTTTTAGCTTCCTCGTAATTTTATATATTTGAAAAATAATGGTACATTAATAAAAACTGAAATTACAGTCATATTTTGTTGTTCTGGCTTATCTATTATTTGAAGGTACTAAAGTTTTGTGCAGATTCTATAACTAATTAAGATTTGCATACAAATTGGATGTGAACTGCGTACTTAATATATTTAAGTGATCATGATTTTAGACAAATAATTACTTTTATGATTTCATTGCACACCCACAAACTGTGATACAAATAAATAGTGATATTAACAAACATGTTTTCGGTTTATTGGTCTACAGTTAGTTATATCAGCATATCACGTTATAAAATAATTTTGTCAATATAGGTACCAAATCACCAATAGTAGGAAATATTATAAATTAGAATTCCTATTTACTACTGCTATAATATGTCTGTATAATCGCTGGCACATTAAATATTCGTCTTTAAATGATAATTTGTGACGTCTATAATAGTGACGTGAAGCTAGCGATATGCTCAGTTTTTACATAATCATACTCAAATAATTGTATTATTTAATTTATATATATAGTTAGGTACTATATTGGTTAATCGTCGAATTTTGTGTGGAGTAAAATTATTTTTTAGATCATAATGTAATAGTCATTATGTAATTTATACGACGTACCTACTGAAAATTAAAACATTAAGATTTTATTAAATTTTTTTTTAAGAAATTCTAAATAGCCATTTAAATAAAATTTTTAGAAAAAAGTTTATGGTAACAACGTTGAGTTAAGCCAAAGAGATTATTTGCATACATTATTTTAAAATATCTATATTTTTTTATAATAACAATTATTTAATTCGTAATCTAACAACTTTTTTCAAAATATTCTTTTTCGGAATTTTCAAACATAAATATGTCTTATATTATTTACTATTCATATATAATTCTTATAATTTTTTTAAAGTGTAACTAGTATAATTTTTAGATTCTGAGTGAAACGATGAATGTATTGATTTTACAATGATGTGTGTTTTTTTTTTTTCATTTTTTTTAATTTTTTTTTGTGTCTGTGTACACGATAAGTAGTCGAAATAATACTTCGATTTTCAACTTCAGTATCTTGTTCGATAGGAAAGTGAATATCGTTGGTGCATTGGGGAGGTCAAAATTTCCCAGTAATTTTCAAAAGCGCCAAGAAAAACCAAAGAAAAATTAAGGAAAAACGGGAATTTTTACGCAAAATCGATTTTTCACAAAATTGAATTTGGTTTTTGGTGTAACTTTAAAAAAAATGACCGTAGATACATGAAATTTATGACTAAATGTTTATATAAGCATTTTCTATACACCATA
>NC_042494.1:27854772-27855067 GCF_005508785.2 Acyrthosiphon pisum
TAAAAAACTTAAAAAAAATATTTAAAAATATAAATGTTTAAGAAAAACGTCGTTTTATAAACGACTTAAAAGTATGTAAAAAAATATTTTCAAAACAATTTACACTTTTTGAAATAATGAGTGTTGTTTGATAAAATAATCACCCTGTATACATTCTATATCGAATGACTATAGTACATCCACAGACATAAAATACTAGATAGCTAACAAGACATCAAACATTGAAGTTATCCGCCATATGCGTGTAGGTAAATGTTTACACAATTGTCTTATCAATACGACATGATAACAATCT
>NC_042494.1:27855167-27855962 GCF_005508785.2 Acyrthosiphon pisum
TTTTTATTTTTTTTTGTGTCTGTGTACACGATAAGTAGTCGAAATAATACTTCGATTTTCAACTTCAGTATCTTGTTCGATAGGAAAGTGAATATCGTTGGTGCATTGGGGAGGTCAAAATTTCCCAGTAATTTTCAAAAGCGCCAAGAAAAACCAAAGAAAAATTAAGGAAAAACGGGAATTTTTACGCAAAATCGATTTTTCACAAAATTGAATTTGGTTTTTGGTGTAACTTTAAAAAAAATGACCGTAGATACATGAAATTTTGACTAAATGTTTATATAAGCATTTTCTATACACCATAACATTTTCAAAATATTTTGACTTATTTTGAGCTCTTTACGGACATTGTCAGTTTTCATTTTTTTTTAGTATTTTTTCTAAAAATATCAATAAAATTTTATTTGTTGATTAAAAGAGCTTGAAAATTTAATAAAAGGCTCCTAGTATATTGTTTCAAAAGCAGATGAAAAATATTAAAAATCTTTAGTCACAGTTTTTTTTTGTAAGCATTTAAAGTTCGAAAATTGACAAAATATGGAAAAATCACGAAAATTAGCAAATTATTTTGAGTTAAGAATTCGTAAAAATTTTTCTTTTTAAATCTAAGATTTTAAAATGTAATACAAGATTCCTTATAAGATTATCTACGTTTATCAAACAAAAAATATCTATAAGAAAGTCAAATTAAATTTTTATGATCGTTTGAAATTCAAATTTTTACAACATTGGATATTCACTCGATTTCTCATGTAGCGATTTCCTTATTTTGTTGTAATTCAAAACGAATAACTG
>NC_042494.1:27857570-27993153 GCF_005508785.2 Acyrthosiphon pisum
TGATATCAATAAGTTTAACGCATTATAAGTACCAATGTATAATACAAATTAATATTTTATCATAAGAGCGTTATACTAGAGTATTATAATTTTTAAATACCTTATATAAGTCGTATTACATTTGAGCACTGTCCAGTGCTCGACTCAAATACTAATACCATAAATATTAAAAGTCTATACAGTTATACAGTTCATTTTTGTCTTTCTGTAAACAATCAACACCACAGTAAATTAATTACAGGCTTAAAATGAACAAGTTTTTAATATTTGATATTATATTAGTATTATACTCCATTGAGGAATGTAGTGGATAAAAGTAAAAGAAGAATTTTAAGTAGGTAATTAAGCATAATTCGAATTATCGTTGACGTAATTTTATTATTTTCAAATAATATAAGACCGAATAGTGATCTAATGTCGGGTCTAATGTTTACAATTATTATAGTTGATATATTTAATAAAAGACTTATACAGTAATATCAACAATTATTTGTAAAAGCAAAAATTACGTTTCATGTATAATATAAGTATTCACTAAGTATTAATATTAAGACAATTAGATAATATATGATTGGTTATAAATTACAATATATATGTCTAATTTATAAGTGCTTATTAATATATTATAGGTAGGTACGCCTAAATTTTATCTTTAATTGGATGATGTTACCGTACCATTGTTTCATATAATGCTCTAATTTATTAGGAACAGGTTCATTAAAAAATATGTGTTTCATTTTAATTTGATTTTATTAAACTTTTACCCAAATTACATTGGAGTCATCACTATGTCTTCTGCTGTCCTCCTGCAATAGTGCATTCCTACTTCCTTTAGCCATGTTTAGTAAGTACCAATTTATATTACATACTCCCAATTCAATCACTTGGCATATTATATTGCACGTAAATAGTTGTAGTGTTATTTTAATATTATTTATTTCATACTATATAAACATTTCTAATATCTTTTAACATCGTGTTGAACTTGTTGAGATTTTGGTTGAAGAACTATATTGTACTATAAATGTATAATAAATAATAATTAACAATACTAAGCAACATTTTAGGTACCAATTTCGTTATATACCTACCTATAGTGCCTATCTGTAAAGCTGGATTATATATTATACTATACTGTACCTGTATAAATGTATAATATTATACCGTACTAATAGGTCGTTTCAGAGTTGAAGGTAAATGTGTGTTTATTTTGTAAATGTATAGAACACAATAATTAATAATTAATGCGTATGTATAGCACCAGCGACCAGCAATGCAGTAAATGACCGACTAACCGGTCCGAATACATAATAATATAAACGTAATGATAATGGTAACCACAAGTAAAGAAGTGCAGACAAAACGTATAGGTACCTACTACCTACGTTTTCCAATAATTGACCTTACGACAGATTATTTTATCATAATAGATGTAATAGCATAATATTATTATACGTTATACACTTATATGATTTTATTTATAAACCGTTTCAATCCATACCTAATATTAATAGAAGTTATGAAATCAAACTGTTTTATCGATTTAATTCTTTATATTTTGTTTAAAATATTCAACTGACCAATAATTAATATACTAATGATAAAATTTACTCAAACTGAGATATTTTATGGAAAACGCACAGTTATAATAACCTATTGGATATTATTATTAAAATGTTTAAAAACTTTTTATAATACTTAATCATAATATTTTGTCTTGAATATAAGCCAATAAAAATCTAATATTATTCATGAATTACGTATGTTGGTTTACTGTTTTAACTGAATAAGTTAGAAAGACCTTTGACCTTGACTCTTGAGTATGGAAATTAAGACATGTTTGCTAGATACGTCATATTCATATGTCTCGACGACCTATCATCATATTATACTAAGTCTAACATTTTAGGGGAATCCCTATGATTATAATGATGAAAGTAGGCAGTATCACGTGAGTACTGAGTATTCAAGGTGAAGCTGGTAAGTTCAATGAAATTCAACAGCTATACTGGTTGACGGTTGTAAAATAATATAGCAATGAGTGGGTATCATTATTATACACATAACACTTGCAACACACTACTCATATAAACTTAAATCAATCAACATTAATCTTTGTTATAATTTATAAGTCATGTGAACCGCTCTAACAGTGCATAAACATAAAAATTAGTAGCTGTCTATCAACTCAATATTCCATCGTGATTTGTTTTATGAATAATTATTCTTTAATCATTCTTTACAATACTTACCATAATATTATTTTTCTGTATTTTTAATATTGTCATTAATTCTAACGTTTATGAAATAAACATCAATATATGTTGATTTTCAGAGAAAATAATATTTGAAAGTTAATTTTCTAATAAATAAAAAAAAAACATAGGTACATTAAATAAATTACTGTCATTTTGACAGTGGCATAATACAAGATTAATATTTTTATAAATTTATACTTTTATCATAAAAATAGGTAGATACCTACCTGTTTCAGACAATACAGATTGAATGTATATATAAAAACGTTACGATTTAATGTTAAACATTAATAAGTACTTATTGGCAGGTATATCATAATATTTAAACGAGTACCCAATTCAAACAAAGGATACCAGAAACTTAAATGCATGTCTATAATGTAAGAATATTTGTACTGCAGGCAAGTAGTTTTCAAAACGTACGGTTTAGTGTTTCAGTACCTACAATTTACCTATAAATAATAAATTATAGCCAAAATACAGTCCAAACAATTTGTTGAAAAATCAAAATTGACTACAAGGATTTAGGACGCAAAGTCGTATTAGTATATTATTTATATTTAAATTAACATTTTTTAACATTTTAATATTGTAACAGTACGTGTTGTTATTTAAATTAATTTATTTAAAGAATGCCACCAATATTCATATTATTCATAAGTAGTATATTATTGAATTTCTTGCACTTATCGATTTATCTGAAAATAAATAGTACCAATTTTTTTACTTAAAAATATAAACAAATATTTGTTTGTAACAAAAATACTCCAAATTTTACTAAATCACATAATAAATAAAATAGATACTATATAATTATATATATTTTTTTTATTTTTTACTACCATTAGCCATATTATAATAATGCGCTTCTCAAGTGTCTTATAAAGCTGGAGTATTTCTGATTAGAAAACCAATGATATAAAATACGAAATATCATTCAATCCAGATACTTTCAAAATGGAACATTCTACAATGACAATTTATTATATGAATCAATTTTATTTACCTACGTAGATACTAGATGTGTACATATTTTGTTTTCACTTTAGCTCAGACTTTAGCGTACAAACATAATACTAGGGTATATTGTCACCTAACATTATATAATACTTATAATAATTTATAAAAACGATAAGTAAAAAAAAAGCTAATGTAATTTAAATGGAGAATTTTATTTTTCAATTTTGGCATTTAGTATAGGTATCGTTAATGTTATAATAATTGTTCAATATATACAATTCTTCATATTAATTTTCGCTTAAAATGCCAAAAATCTAACGTCATTATATTTTACACATAATAATTGAAACTATCCAAATCTTTGACCGTTATAGGGCTTCATATATATAATATTTTTCACTAGCCATGCAGATTGGTCATGTTTACATAATGTTAATATTTTGTCGATTCTTCATAAACGAATTAAGTCTTTTACAAATATATCAATAATATAATATGGAACGAATAAAAATCTGATTTCTCTTTTATTCATTAGTACCTATAATAACATATTTTTAATAACAGTTGACGACGGTTCTAAACTGAAATTTTAACATCATAAAAAGAAATTACTTTCATACCGTTTTGATTTGTTTTCTTCGCTTCTAATATTTTTTGACAAATATCTACAAGACACAGTGCTTACCTATAATATACCGCACACTGAATAAACAAGTACGTTTATTATTACAAAAAATAAATATCATATTGCATTAAGCCATTCAAATGTAAAATGTCAAACAGCTAGTCATTGAGAACCTATAGGCCTATATTTGAAACGCACCGAAATAATTTTACAAAATTTGTTACACCGCAAACGCATATTCGTTTTATTTTAATATCTAACTAAAAACAGACTAGGCCAAATGAAATATACTTCACACAGTTTTATTGTTATAATTTGTTATGTGTTTCTTGTTTTTATTTTTTTACGACTTTCGGATGTGGTTGACCCTGGAAATAAAATACAATCGGCGGTGTAAATTCAAATGGGGCAAAATATATCGAACATTTCTAGAGCTATTTTTTATTAGTGAAATCTATATGACCGTTTCAATCATACATCGATAACACATACGCCCCTTTTCTTTTAACTCCAAACGCCGCCGAGTGAAAATTATTTCAGCTCAAACGTGAAAATAAAACGTACGAAATCGATGATGGGTTTGTACGTTTATTTACCTGTACGCCGAATAATTCAACCTGTCCGTCTTGCAAGTTTAATTTTGAATACAAAAATAATTATAGTAAATTTAAATATTATTATTATTATCACTGGTTATCAGGATTCTTACCAAGATGCGTTTAGAAAATCTCGTTAAATGACAATAATACGTACCAATTGCGTTACACAACAATACTATATTAATTTTGTAGATGATACGTATAGTTATTATATGTGTCTTACAATCACAAATATATACAATATTTTGAAATAATAATAATCTGATAATGATATTTCATTTTTATTTTTAGTTTGCCAATTAAGGACTAACGTCGCATTCTCCGAGTGTTTGGAAAATATTGTTGTGTCTGCATTCACACTACTGCACACAATCGGTAACACTACTGTATAAGTAAATTCAGAAATCAAGTTCGAAGAGCTCCAAAAAAAGTAAGTATATGTATGAAAATCGTTAATAAATCTTTGAATAGATGTTATTATTATTATTATTGTTATACGCAAACACACACACAAATACTTTTTTTTATAAGAATTACATGGGTATATTAACGTCAGACAATCTAAAGGAGAAATGAGCACACCATTATGACGTCAATCGTCGTCTATTTTCTATTTTTACACTAACTAACAGGAAATGTCTAACCGGAAGCATATAGGTGTAGAGCATATTATAGTTTTTCGCGAGGGTGTTCAACCAATGTCCAGTCCCGGAGGATAGATATTATTATTGTTATCATACCCATCCTTGCGTTAATATACGTTTTGAGATTTGTTTTTATTTTTATCAGTAAATCTTGTAACGCGATATAAGCATCATAAATATTTAATTAATTGATAAAAACTAATAAGTAATAGGACATATTATAATTAAAAATAATAATTTGATTTATGTACCTAAACTATTTCATAAATTAGATTTTTATCCATTATCAAATCAATTCTAACTTCGTAGCACTATGCAGTCTACACAATCTCTAGGTATTAGTTTTGATATTTCGTATATTATATTGTACTTAAGTACGCAAATGTATATTATTTAAAAATTAAAAAATATATAGGTAAGTCCAAAGTTAATTAAAACGAGTGTTAAGCATTTAAAACAAAAAATATATACCCCAATGTTGACTAAGATACCAACACCACATTTAATTTCAAACAACTTTAGCATAGGTATAATATATTTAATTTATTGATTATCATTTTCTTAATTTCTTTAGTATAAATATATTTTTATTTTTTACTTAAATTTGTATTTAACAGTCTATTCAATTCATAATGAATAGTAAGAGAGTGTGTTACCTAAATATTTATTTTTAATCGGTGAACTAAGACATTAGGTATGTAAGATTATAAATGTATTAAACAGCTTTTAGAACACTCATTATATTATTTTCAACTCAAAAACTAAGTATTTAATGCAAGGACCTGTAAATCCTTCCAGTTCACCATGTCTAGAGTGAAAAATATCTTTATTAATGAAGTCAAGAAGACGTCATATTATGGAATAGCGGAAGCCAATTATTTTAATTTTAGATTCTGGACAACATGATAAGAATGAATTGGACATTGGTAAATGGTTTTACAATGATTTTGTACAATGTTTTCATTTGTCTGAATTGTCACGATTGGAATAAACTTCGACATTGCGTGTACGAAATTTGATCTAGTAGAGATTTTAGGAAAGTAGTGAAATAACAAAATATGTTCTCTGGTACTCTTCTAAGTAATTGGGATAAACTAACAAAAATGTACGGAAAACCTAATCAGTTTTCGTATAAAATCGATTTAGTTTTTTGTGTTGTAATTCAGAAAACATTTATCTTGGAGACTTGAAATGTTCACCAAAAATACTTATATACCTATAGGTACAGTCGAATCACGATAACTCAAGTTATCATTTCAAGATATTACGTATTATTCGAGATATACCTAACTCAAATTTGACCTAATAACCTAACCTCGATAGAATAAAAAAAATCACAATCGATTTGTCAATCTTTTCGAGTTATTGGAAGTGTGGAATTTATATAATATAACTTCAATCATATAACTTTAAAAATATTTTTGATCTATTTATATACATTTGAAATAAACGATTTCTTTAAGTTTTTGTTCAATTTGTTCAAAAAATAATGACAAAATGTATGTGTCTGTAAAATATATTGTAAATCTAAATTGAAATTTTTTTTATATTAAATTAAAATAACCATTGTTTGCGCAATATATAAGTATTTGGTAGTAATTTTCAAAATATTAATCATAGAGACTTGATAATTTTCACTATTACATAATATATTATTAATTTCTAAAAACAATTCAATTTTCAAAATATTTAGACTATTTTTAAACTATTTATCCCACGAACATCATATTATTCACACAAATATTGAAATATGTAAATAAGTAATTGAAATTATAGCCCACTTCCAAAATAAATTGGGGGCAGCCTTGATTTAAACAAACCCTTATCTTTACCACCTTACATATATCCCAGTGTTTTGTTTCTTACATAATACTATACTATATTAAAATAATTATAAATGTATCCCTAAACAGTCACCAGTCTATAGTTCCACTAAATATGTGGTCCTGATAACAATTAAAATATTAACCATTTGAAAGAACGTTCAATAGGAATATCGATGGCGGGGATTGTGAATCTAAGTTACTTTCATTCCATATGGAATATTGTAAAAGCTGATCACATAATCATATAGATTTTGTAACTAAATAGTAAACTAATTTTCTGGGTCAACATATTACATAATATTATATGTAAGTATATAACATTATAAGAAGATAGAAATAACAATACAATTAAACAATGATATACTATCAGAAGTAAAAAATTAAGTTAAAAATCATAATTAATTGGTAAGTAGCATACATAACATTCAACAGATTTCGGTCAATTGTATACAAGACGAGGATCACAAAACGTATGAAAGAATACATTTCAGAAATATACATTCCTTCCACGGCTTTCAGTTAGGTTTTTAATATATTCTTTTATTTGTTAAATTATTTTTTAGTTATCAAAACATAATAGCTACCTAAGGTAAGATAATTATTTGGTTTAGAAAACATGTCAAAGTTATATTCAAGTACATCGAAGCGATTTGATGTATATACTTTTTTGACATTCATAGTCCAGTATCTTACAGGAAATACGAAATACGTTCATTTTAACTCACCTGACATTGTATTTAGTTTTTACAAAAGCGTATACTCATATTATGTAATAGGTACCTAAATATACCCAATATTGTCATACTCTTTGTGCATGTGACAATAGTGTCATATTTAGGTTAGGTTACCATCACCTCGTATAGTGCAAGCGGAAGTCACCAATACACCGGAATACTAACTGACGTATATAGTATTTTATATGGGCCATAGGGGATGACGATGATAATGTTTACAATCAATTTTTCGTTTTTTTTTTTAAATTTGCGTTTCTCGCGGACTGTCCCACTTGACACGTCGCGGTCGTGCGTGGTGACGCGTACAGACCCTAGGTATGTATATGTAGTATTATATACAAATATCACTAGAACTTGTTTTTCCATCGAAAATCGTTATTTTCCTACTTTATTTTTAATACCTATTATATGCGACTGCCGAAACCTAAGCCCACACAGATGACGTTATCCCCCTAGTTTAATATAGTGCATGGTATGGTACACCTACACGCGCTGCACGGTGCAATGTATCGTTATCGTAACACTTAATAATAATAATAATAATATTTTCGTGGCCATCATCCCCGGTGGTGGTCGTACGACAACGTGACCGCCACCAGGCCGGCTGCAGGGTGACAGCGGTAGTGGCAGTGGTAACGGTGGTGGTAGTGGCAGTGGCTGTTGTTGTAGTAGTGATGGGAAATACCCCCACGGTGTGTTCTGGACCGTATACAGTGGCAGTGGCGGCGACAGGACAACTATAGCGAACGCCGGGCGGCGACAGAGCAGTATGTCATCGTTCGTTGACGTCACCGCGTGTGTCCGTCCGCGCTCTCCGCGGCGGCGGCGTCGTCGTCCGCGGAGGGGAGCGCGCGAAATTCGCCGCGCGCGTGTCTGTGTGCGTATACGTTTGCGTGTGTGTGCGTGCGCGCGTCCTGAATGAATGAACCCCCGGTCGCCTTGGGCCGGTCCTCCCGCCCGTTCAACAGGTCGCCATTGGTCAACCGGTGGCCGGGTGGAAAACCCACGGTCGCGCGGGTGGGGGCCCGGCGGGCCGCCCTTACGTTAGCCGCCGCCGCCGCCGCTTCTGCTGCTGTTGCCGCCGCTCGGTCCACCGTCGAGACTTAAATGTCCACCGGAGTCAGGTGGCCATCTCAGTTGATCGTTTTCGGTCGACGGTGGTCATCCGTATAAATATATAATAATATATTGTAATCATCGTCGTCGTCGTCGTCGTCCCGTATAATACTGCACGCGAGTTTTCACACCATTTGTTTAATATTATTATTATTATTTTTTAATTTGAGTCGTATCGTAGCTCAAATATAATACGTATATACATACAACAGACTTTACAGTTCGTCCGATATAACACACATTCATTTATTATTATTGTTTTCCGATCGTTTTTTATTATTATTTTTGTTTGACGTTCGTATCGACATCGCAATCGCCGGCACAATATAACAACGACTCTCTCGGTACGCTTGTGACATAATATACGTATATTAATATTATTATATTAACCGTAATCAGTACGATTGGACGTGCCTAATATTCTCGACGGAATACGTTTTTTTCACCGTTTTTAATTTTTTACACTTCTACTCGACCTCCGACGGCCTTATGGAGTCTTACGAAGGCGCCGGGTGCGTCGATTGTTACCGAGAACACTGCAGGCAGCGAACGCCTTCGGTGCCGGTCACGACAACCGCGTCAGACCGCCGGACGCCGTCGCCACAGATGAACCGCTGCCAAACTGCCCCTAGGAGATTCGATTTCACCCGCCGTTCGTGTCGACTTTTTATCGGTGAGTCCCCGAGTCGTCTTTATAATATTATTATTCACGTATATATTATATGTCAACCGTACCGTACATTCTATCGAATAAGCTTTTATTCCAAAATATTGTCATATAAGTAATTTTTCGCGCACGATTCGCAGGACCGTGCTGTAAAACCATCACCGTACGTCCGCACTCGTCTCCTCAATAATGAGAATATTATTTAATATAATGTATTATATTATGACGAATGATAATAATTTAATATTGTTATACATATTATAATATCAGAATTTATCACACCTAACAATAATAATAAAAAAAAAATAATAATGAAAAAATCCGACTGATCGCTGGGACCACGTTAGCGTTTTTGTTATCATTTCTTTTGCGTGCAATGTTGTTTTGTCTGCAGCAGCCGTGCGAGCGGCAAACGACACCGGTTGCATTTCGTTCGCAGCCGTTCGAAAATTTACCTCACACCGCATTTTGATGACGGTGACGGTGACAATAGTATATTATATTAACATTATCTTTACATCGAGTTTTCATTAATCTCCCGATTAGGTTGCCTCTTTAGTCTTCACTTCAGATACACGTCTTGTAGGGTTGCAGCGTATATACGCTCTGTCTCCGCCATAGTCTCTTTATTTTTTAGAGTGTTTGGACTTACTACGATAGTAGTAATAATGAGTGCAATTCGCCTCCAAAAAAAAAAAAACAATAGAAATCCGTGGTCTTTCGTTGATATCTACATTACGAACTTTGTCATAATTCTTTGTCTTATTGTCATTTGTTATTATTTCGCTGCAATAGTAACGTGTGCGACACATTATAACCGTCGACAGCCACCGTGCGCGACATTGCAATACGCTCGACAGTTGTTACGGTTTTCGATTATTCGTCACAAGTTATATTGCGTGATCGTAATCGATCCATATGTACCTATTTATATTATAAATATATACATATATATTCTGACATACTTTTACAACTCGATAAGCTTTGAGTACCGCGCCAAGTGATTTTCATTCGCGTTTCGGTTATAACATATAGGTACTTATAGGTGTTTCTATAATACATAGAAATAAAATGACGTATGCACTAATTATCTTAATGGAAAACAAATGAAAATAAAACAATCACGGCCTTCCGATAACATCGATAGTCGTCGATTGATCGTGAATGTTTCCATATACTGAACTATTAATAATTATGTACGAAAAATAATAAATCGTGCAATGTGTGTACCTCACGTAGCCTCAGTACATTTTAGTCGTCGCTTGACGGCGCGTCGATGTCGTTGTGCCTTTCGTGATAGCGATACCTAAATTACGTGTAGTTACCGTCTGTGACGATGACATGGTCACCGATACCTAAACTGGATTAGAGATGTAGACGAATTATTCAAGAAATATGGTCGTTCGATTTGCTAATGGCCCAACGAATCCGACTTGATTCATTTATAGGTACGATTTAATTTTATTACTCAAAACCATATTTTAAAATTTTAATTTACAAGTAGCAAAAAAAAAATTATTTTTGTTTATTATACTGAAAACAAATTATGTTTTTTATTTGAAGGATAAATTAATTTTTTTAATATGATGTTTTGTTTGTTATTATTTATATTATTACACACGTTTATTACCAAATATAAAAATTAAAACTGTGTTTCAGATAGGTTCATAATAAGTGTTTATATTTTCTTTATAATTTAAGTAAATTAAAATTGTGGTGTAAATAATAGGCAATTTGATATTTTATTATTGATGAATACAATTATGTATTGAGAGGTGTAAATTTTTTTTATTCAAAAATCTGGGAGTGTGTTTTGGTAATCAATTTATAACAATATTAGAAAAATTACTCACTATTATCGCTATGAATACATGTAAAATAAGCAGAATTCGCACTTTCAATTCGAACATTATGACATATTATAATGCAAGATAATAAAAAAATAATCTTGGCCACTTAAAACGAAATTCTGAACTATGTAGGTTTTTTTTCGTCTTGGACTTTCATGGTGGTCAATAAATGTATGTTTTACAGACACCATCGGTGTTGTAATACGATCGGTTAATCAAATGGCATCTAATAAGGTGGGTCATTTTCGACAACAATAACAAAACAGATGCCGTGTTCAAATAATAATATATAGCTTGTATATATAAGTTGTAAATACTCGATAATACAACGTTAATACTAAGATATACGAGTGTGGGTTATATAGGTATATATAATATTATATCGGAAAAATATTTACGTCGAGCACTATTTTCTATACAACGTGATGATATGCCTACCTACTTTAAAACGGTGTTTCTCTAAGAGGATAACAATTAACAATTATATAATTTTTTTCCTCCGATTCGCGTACACGCACACAAACAATTATAATAGATTTTATATATATATACAATAATAAGTAAGACTGATGTCGTCGTAATAATGTACGAGATGAGATGAACAGCGGCTTCGACAAATAGGTACATAGTACATATATATACCTATAATATGTTTATACCTATCGAAGACCTATAATAATTCCCATCGCATCACCTGCAGTGGCGGTGATCGGGCAAACGGGTTAGCAAAATCGCACGGGGTTTAAGATAAATAAGAAGAAAAAAACGTTGTAAAATCGCCGGTTTGCCGTGAATTTTTCGCTAATTGCTCGCCGAGCTTTTCGAAAGAAAAAAACCGCCGTCGCGTCTATGTTGTACCAAACGAAATGGAAAAAAAAAAAATAATAATAATAATAATAAATAATCGATACGAAAAAAAAACCTACCTGCAACTATAATATACCTATATTATTACGACCACTCCTCCACCTCGTCCTCGTCTTCCTCGTTCGTCCTCTTCGTCCTTCTCTTACAATAGTCCTCTACTCGTCCTCGTCTCCGTCGTCCCTCTTGTATACCTATACTCGACCGTCGCGGCCAAAGACGTCGTCGTCGTCGCGCGCGCGCGCGCTCGCTCGCGCTCTCAAACCGTCGCGCGTGTGTGGTCCCCGCGCGACAACAATACCACACGCAAACGACCGGCCGGCCGGACGATAATAATTAGCCAGTAATGTGCGCTGCGTGTGTGAGAGATCTGTTGCCGCTGTTCGGACGCCGCGACGATCACGTATGGACCACGACGACGGTCGGATCGGAGACAGCCCGGCGGGCAGTGGTTTCTTTCCCGCCGCCGCCGCCGCCACCCTCGTCCGCAGCGCAATCGGCGCGCGCGCACGGTATAGCTAATTGGGGGGTGGCCAGACGAAGATGCAATAATTAAACGTAAATAATATTATGTGCATACACATACGTAACGTACCGGTCTGCAAGAGCAATATCGACGCGATTCGGCCGATCTGTAATGTTAAAAAATAGGTATAAGTATGTATAGCTGGAATTGAGTTGTATATCAATTATATACTATATGAGACAACCGCGTTCATTTCGGTGGTTTTTTTTTCCCGAGAAATGGACTTATTGTCTTTAAAAAAATCTTTCTCTTGTTCCGGTAGTACTATACTCGGTAGCAAACTGTATATTATAATGTGATAATAAATAAAACGTATATATATATATATTACCATAATATATCATATTATACACGCACCTATACACTATCAGAATATATTATATCTACGTGTGATTAAAACTCATTTCGTTATTTTTGTTATTTTCAGCCGGTTCGTTCGTCATCGGACTGATCTTGGTGCCCTGCGCTATGTCCGCACCCGCCAAACCGTCAAAGTCTCAGTCGCCGACGCCGCCGCACTCGATCGTCGCAACCGGCACGCCGTTCTGGCACAACCCGTGCGGCACGCTGTTGACTTATGACGGCAGTGGCGGCGGCGCCACTGGCGCCATGATGAGCAGCGCCGTCAGCCACGACATTATGATGGAATCGGAACCGGAATCGGAGTCGGTGATGCGGCGCGAAGAGGACATCATTCACGGCATTGTCGTGGCCGCCGGTCAGGCCCTGACGCACGCCGAACAGTTCACCGGTGCTTTCGTAAGTACTCCCAAATTACATCTAAAACGATATATTTAAATTATTGTAACTATTTATTTTCGATTGATTTGAAAAAAAATAACCGACATAATATAAATTTTATGGGAGTTATATATATACAAATTAAGTCACAAACCTGCTGGAATCATATATTTTATATGGCTGCAGAATTCCATCGGATAATAACCCTAATTCAGAACATTTTTTTAGAAATTGATACTCCCGCTATATAATATTATTATCACATTGCTTACTGACGGTCCTAATAGTCTGTAAAATGGAAAGGAACATTTTTTTAATCTTAATTACGTTACTTTTTTAACCGAATGTAAATTTGGATCCATAGGACTCAACTGTAACACTTCCTATTGAACTTACTTAATATACCTGCGAGCTTTACAAGTTCTGGTGGCCTATCCATTCGTGTATACCTATTATCCATGATGATGGTTTCGCCATCAACTTACCACCCTCTATCCCCCACCACTGAGGGAATAGTATAACAACAGTAATAATATTACGGTCCGCTACATTTCGACAAAATAATACACGGCAAAAATACATCGTATACAATCGAGTTGATCATAAGTTATAATACTATTATGATCGGTTTGACGTAATAATATTATCACGCGACATAACTATAATAATAATAGTTGCAATATTATTGTACATTGCATATAGGTAGAGGTGTACACTAATATATTATAATAATAACATATTAATGTGATTCACCGGCGGCGGCACGCGGCGTCGATGACAACGTGTTCGTGTGGCGCCGCCGCACGTGCGTTTCGAGTGCGCGCGCGTGCGTCCGACCGCACGGCCACAGAGGGGGTCGCGCCTCGGCGACGGTCGAGATGAATGAAATACGCGCGGCGGCGGCGGCGGCGGCGAGAGAGAATCATCGGCGGTCGATTAGAAACGGTCGTCAACGCCGCCGCCGCTGCGGCCACTCTGGTCGTGTTTGGGAGGTCGTACATTTTCAGGGGCGGTACCGTAAAATACGTCCGTTAAAAACTAGTTACATTGTTGTCGTATATGTGCGAACAAACCGCACGCAGACGGAAATGCCGACCGGACGGAATAAAAACATAAAATATAAAATATGAATGTATGTAAAGTGTAATGTGTATTACGAATTCGACGACCTGTGCAAGTGTACCCATACAGTTAATAAGTATCGCATGTGTGTGCGAGCGCGCGACGTCTACGGTGTTATTTTTGTGGTCGTACGTTTAAGTCACCGCAAACACGCGGCGCGAGTTCAACCCCCTCTGCTCGAAACCACGGGAACGTCACTCGATTTTAATAACATACCTATATATTGTGTAGGATCGTAATTCGTGTGCAGTGCCGTGGTGTGTCATCGGTAAAACCTGCTGAGGAGAAAACTGACATTGTATCGCAATTTTTACTAAAAGAACGATTTTCCGCGATTTGACGGATACGCGAAGCGATACGACGTGAAAAAGCGTCTATATCTCTTACAAAAAGACAATGCGCCACTTAGAGCCGTGATTTTTTAATGTCGAATTACGTAAAAAAAAAAATAAAACAATTAGCACGTCGTGTAATAACGTTTTCAGCACTGTTATTATTTACCTCAGGAAAGCTGTGATATTATATTTTTAATATTATATGCTGTCTAACGAAGAGGTTTATGTACAGTATACAGTCGTATAAGTCATCATATAAAATATAGTCCAAAAACATAGAGCTCCGACTTATTTGTTAGGTATAGACAGTATTGTATAAAAAGGATAATATTATTATTATAATCTCGAAAATATTCAACTCTTCAAATACGGCACTGGCCACTATAATATATCTAACGGTTTGATGGACGAAATATAGGCTTCAAGTCCTCGTATACCAATTCACCAAACTAGGACTAATACGGTGGTTTTTTCGTTTGACGACGGGCTTCTTCAATCGAATAAATTATTTCATTACTAATGGCTAATAAGTAATAATATATTATTATTACACTAATACGCACGCGTGTAAGCATTATTGTTTTTTTTTTCGAACTTTCAAACGACACGTAACCAGCGCTGCACCGCGACGTCAAGTTCCCACGGTCTGCACGCGATAATATGCGCCGCCGCCGTGAGTACGACAATGTGTGTAAACACAAGTCGTCGTCGGCTTCGAAAAATACATTAGTTCGCACCTAAATTATTGTTTCCGCTGTTCGTGTGAGTGCGTCGACGAGCCGCGATATATCTATAGGCATATCTACATTGTAAACAATATTTGTATACGATATTATAATATTATGACGTAGGTATTGTACGAGAAAATATCGGGAAAAAGCGATCGAGACGAAATGCGTCGGTAGCACAGCTGCGGCGGCAGAATATTATTATTGACGTACAACGGGTACACGCCGTCATCGGCGGCGGCGGTTGCGGAAACGTATCGGTTTTCCGTTGCGAAAACTACCGATCGAAGCCGTTTATAAGTTATAATATTATGTTATAAGCAATATGAAAAAACTACATTAATTGTCGTCATACGTGTTATATTATTATGATGTACCTGTACGGTATAGGTATACCTATACAAAACGATTTATTTATTCCGCCGATCGTATAGCGTACACGTATACCGCTTGTCCGCTTGTCGTTATTTTTCCTCGAAGTGCACCGCGAAATTACGACATCTCCGCCGCCGCCGCCGGAACGTGCGTGATTCTTATTATGCCGCCTACGCCACCGCTGCTGAGTGTGCGTATTATACAACTCGGGAAGTGATCAAACAAAACAATATCTACTAATGGCCTTTGGCTGCCGAGTTGTTATTGAGATGCATAACAAAAAAAAAACAAAAACAAACAATAATATCATAATATAATTATACAACCCTTTCGCGTCGGGTTTTATTTATTATTATTATTATTATTATTATTATTATTATTCGCAAAGACGGAGAGCGACAAAATGTCAATCGCACGCGCGTGTACAAAACGTGTAAACAATAATCGGTGTTTACGATAAAATTAAAATATATTATAATGCGTTCGGTTAACCTACATAAGTTAGAACCCGTCAACAATCACAATAATAATAAAATATAATATGATTCTCGGCTGTCCAAATGATACATCAACGTTATAACGCCTACAGCACAATAATATTATTATATAATGCAAATTCTGATCTACATTTTACAGTAAGCTTATTAGATTATTATCGCATCTATGATACATTATACAGTCCAGTGTTGATCACTCGAATCTTAAAGGGGATAAAATCAAATTCGCCTTATGTTTTTATCGAGTAAAATACATCAAATATAACTTATAAACTTTAGGTTTTCGAGTTATGAAGGTTTTTGAGTTATTGTGACGCAACTGTATATGAGTATAATATAAAGGAAAAGCTCCAAACTCTATATTATTATTATATAGAATTATAAATAAAAAGTGCTAAAGGGGAAAAATGTTCTGTTTACCCCCTTACAAATAACGATGTGGCTATATTATTATTGCGTTTCTAGGAATTCGTCTTTTCTGGATAAAAATAAGAATAACAGTAATATTTTTCCTTTCGTTCACTCTAGTCATTTATATACCTATATGAAACTTTTTTAAGTGAAAATTGTTTTGACGAGATTTCAGACGGTGATATAATCATTATTTATTAATTTCGTACATTGTTGGATGTTTTTACTGTATTCAAGCGTATAAATAACAATATAATAACTACCAAATTTTTGCCCACCAAAGTTTTTAGTTTCTAGTTCGTTTTTTCATTTTTGTTCAGACGAGCACAAGTGGCATGCGTAGAAAACTGACACTTTCTATACCTATACGAAAAATTGTTTAGAACGCGTTTGAACCAGACTATAACCCAATTTAAACCTCGCTATGATGTTATCGTTTAAATTCGTAATGATTATAATTTATTATTATTATTATATTGTATGCGTACGCAGTACGCACGAATAATTATATAAAAACTCAATGCGTTTATACTTTTCTGGATGACTCATTTCGTTTTCTATCCGTAAAATTATACGCACTATTATAACAATACGTCTATACACGATCAGCGGAAAAAACAATCAAGATAATTTTCGATATCTTCTATATGTATAAATGTATAATATTATGTTTATGTGTGTATGTGGTGTTTAATAAACGATATTCGAAACGTCCGAAAGTAATGTTTTTTTTTTCGCGCACATGCGCCGCAGTGTTCGCGCGTGGGAGAACTACTAAAAACGGACAGCAATCACACACGCTGGAGTTTTGAAGAAAAAAAACGCCATTTACGTAATTTTATTCTCGTACGTATGTTCTCGTTACCCTGCCTGCAGTTGTCGACGGGACAACAACGAGAAAAAAAATTATAATACCGATAGTAATAATTTTTTTTTTAAAAAAACACGGATTCAAATAATATGATAATATTATAATATTATGTTAATATTACACGCGGGCCGGTAACAGACACTGAACTAACGGACGGACGGCACTTGTGATTTTTATTTTTTTCATATTTTCATCATTACTCGACGCTGTAGTGACTACATATTATTATTATATTTACATTTAACGCGCATTGGACGTTTGTATCCTACTGACGGGCTCTCTCTAGAGCAAACAATATTATATTAATAAAACTGCTATATGCCCATAACAATTATAGACACGAGGCGGTGATTCGGATTACAAGTGCGAGCTTACTCGGAGCGTGCTGCGAACAGAGTCCGAATGCCGTTTACTAAAATGATATTATACAATAATATTATAACGATATGTGGAAAAGAATCGTCGAGAGAGAACTACCTACGACGATCTGCTGTTAATTAGGACGGAGCCGGTGGTCGGGGAAAATATTATGCGATGTCGACCGTGGGACGACGACGATGACAGTGCGGGGGAATTTGCGCTTAATCGTTAATATTGTGCGCTTGCAATTATTATTATTGTACATCGGACTCCGCAAGTCTTATCTGCAATTTTCACACTCTTGCTAGTTAGTATTATGCATATGTAGGTATATTAGGAGAAAAAAAATCAAATACAAATCGTACACTCGAGTATAAATTAATATTGTTATTTTACACGAATAGTCTTGCAGTACGTGAGCGTTATTTGCTCGATTTGTTGCAATATTCTATATTATACGTCGACTTAAACTTACTACAGTCTATATGGAACGATTCGAGTGCGTAAGAAAATACTATCATTGGGTACCATTTTTATACGTGTTTCCGAGAAATTTTCCCTTGCCAAACTCTGAATCTTCTGTATATAAAAACGGCCTCTCGGCTACCTAGCTTCTGAACTAATGTTATATAAAGGACTGGGCGGCACATCCACAGGTGGTTTCACAAAATATATAATACGAACCTCGTATTTAGGCTTATTATAGCACGTTACGTAGACTATAAAAACCCGATATTACAATATTATACAATACTAGTGATAACTGAAAACATAATACGAACGATGATATAGGTATAAATGTATAATGAATAAATAGTATTTGTAGATAACACAGAAAAGATTCCTAAGACGTACTATATTAAAATATGGTTTTATGGATGGACCTAATAACTTGAAATCTATAACTCATAAGTTACAACACCCCATAACTTATCCGTAGTGATGAACGCTCCTCACGTGGACTTCTGCCTTATACAATGATACATTATATCCATTCTTATTAATATGCATCAATCGCGCACGTTAAGGAAGTGTTGTATTATGTTCCGTCGCCTCTTAAATTAACACATGATAATATAATAACTACCGAGACATTATATAAAAAATAATAAACATGACAATAATAATATGAAATTAAAATTATTATTATATTTTCGATATGATAATAAGGAATTGTAACATAAAAAATGAAAATACATTACGATCCGCGTATGGGACCGTCACGGTGTGCGCACAATCTACCTCCCTCCCGCGCCCGTTGCCCATCACTGACGCCGTCCACCGCGGCCGACGCGTGCAGAGTGGCGCCGGTCGTCGGCCGCAGACCGTCCGTCGCCGTCGGACGCATTTTCAGCGAAATCCTCGCGGGCCGTTATTTCTCATTCATAGTGCACGGGCAGACCGACCGTAATAATATTATCGTAACAATGTTGTTACAACATTGTTATACGCCGTCCGCGCGTCTCGGGTGACAGCGTCGGCGGAAAAACAAACGCGTTTTCCGCGAAAACCGTCGTCGCGCGCACCGCAGTGCGTATTATAATTTCGTCGCTATCGCTCGCCGCCGTCGGTTATCGCGCGCTCAGCTCTTCGTACGACCGGACATGTGGTGGTCGCACGACATTATTACAACGACACGACACCAATAACAATAACACAGCGCGATAAAAGCCAAGGCTGGTGCCGTACCGTGTTTCAAACGACGCCGCCGACTCGGTTCGACAATTTTTTTTAAAAACAATTTTCGCTCTTCGTTTTTCTATATAAACCAAGCGCGACGGACAGAAAAACGTAATATTTTCATACAGAGAAATTCGTCTTTATTTTTATTTCAATTATTGATTGTAATATTATATACAGGTGTTACACTTATAACTGCATGTTTGATTAGTGGTGAGCTCAAATTTGATGATGGTCGATTGGGGGGGGGGGGGGGGGGGTTGAGGAGGATGTACATTTTTTTACTATTTTCGGACAACGTTATGCCCAAAAAAATTGTTTCTTAATAGAAGATATGGATTTTGATTTTAACAATAAAATATGATAAATCAATAGATAAAAAATTCCAAAGGGGGAGACCACCTTCGTTCAATAAGCGACCCCCCCCCCACGTCGAATCATATAGAACAATATTCAATAATATCATAATGTATTATAATATTAGTATTTAGTATAATATGATTGACAAACGCAATAAATAGATCGACATCGATTTGTCCGATTATATTATATTATTATATTTTTTCTCAAACAATAATATTCCCTATATATGATCATATACATACATATATTTATAATATTTTATACACGAGTACGTGTGATAATAAATATTGACGTTATTGTAATGCACTTTATTATAAAACGATAATAATATGACATAACGAGTTCTCACCGATTTCAGATTTGTTATTAAATTACTTTTTTTTCAGTATACTTACTTCAAACACGCAGACACATATATTATTATTTAGTGTTATTTACACACCCGGCGAATGACGGTTAATTTTCTTTTATCGTTTTGACTTTGTTTTCAAATCTAAAATCGTAATTATACTGTATAACATATAGGTGGATTTATAAAAAAAAACGCACGTCTTGTGCATATTATGCATTATAATATGCACAATGTACATGTATAATACTCGACTGTTGCGATTAAAACCAAATATTATATTATTATGCGTTGACTCATAGTAGGTATGTGGTATAATTGTGTAATAATTATTGTTTTTTTTCGTCTCACACTCTCATAGTTACGACAATATTCAGACGAGTACCTACTAACCGTGTATTGTACTTCTCAATATAATTCCGTTTTTGTGGTGTAAATTTATATATTAATCATGTCCACTGAGGAAATAAAACCTCGTTGAATGTGAAATAATACGTTAATATATCTAATATAAAATATATCGTACCTATAACCATTATTCTTAAATCATATCGTATTATTATCGGATCGTATTATAGTGTTTGATTTAATATTATAGTCTTTAGATGTTGATATTCTTCACTCGCACCAAATGGTCACAATGCATACTATTATTTTGTACTATATATATTATTAGAAACCGTTGACGCGACGATATTTTCGAATTAACTCCGAACAAAGTGTTTCAGTACATTGTCGGCCTACCGAATATTATCGTTATTATTGTTTTGGTGGTCACGTTTATAAAGAAGTTATCGGACGCGACAAAAAAACAAAAATACATATAAATTATTTATCGTACAAATTGACAAGTCATAAATTTCACGTATTGTACAAATGAAGCGTAGGGATAGATTGTGTACAATGTAGTGAGTGATAAAAAAAATCTTACCAACACCCAATAACGTTCATCCATATCGATCAATCGATCGTCATGGTCGCTGCCAGGCGCCTGTTTAAAAAAAACAAATCCAGTCAAGGCAAAAAAAAAAATTAATAATAATATACATAAATAAAACTAATCTGAAAATGATAATTGTACTAGGTATATCTATATAACTTCTAACGGACCTTATATTATACGTAACATAATATCGTAAGTAGGTATGGACTACAAAATATTATGTAGGTACCTACACATAAATTAAATATATTATTATTCCAACAATAATTATAATAAAGTAAGTCGTATAATATATTATAACCGACCGGTCTGCAATATTATGTAGAGGGTAGAGGACGGTATACCGCCGATTATTATTGTTTACAAATTTAAGTATTTAAAAAATGAATTTATAACAACATGAAAAAAAACTGATTTTTTTCTTAAAAACCAAAACCGACGACGGACACGTCGACGACGCCAACAACAATACAACTGTTACAAACCGTCAACTCATCAAACTTCATGATCCAGGGGCGGGTTGTTGTATTTTTTCCGACACGATTACAACTGGCGCGTATTGTGCGATATAATAATATACGACGCTGCCGTCTGTGACATATATATTATAATAACGATATTACTATTTATTACCATAATATTATTATTACGTGTTACATATTATACGAATACAGGGTGATTCTTTCAGCAAAGAACTCTCGTTAAAAAACATTTGAAGTTTTTGAAAATATTGTTTTAACAAATATCTCAAAAAAATATAAAAAGTTTTTTGGTTTTCAAGTTTTTACTTTTTAATGACAATATACATTTTTGATTCCTTATTTCAAAGCAGAATATTTTTCAGAACCTGTCCGGACAGGTATATATAATGATTTAGGTACCTATGCGCATACGTCTTATACTATTAGTTATTACTTTCCCTATACTTTAAACAATTATAACTAAATAAGTTAAACTATAAATTAATTATAGGTTAATTTGATTTTTATACATCGAAATACTACAAAATAATATTCTTCGGAATAAGAAATATATGACGAAATGTATGTTGTCGTCCAAATCAGTGGTGTAATTGCGGGGGGGATTTGGGTGTCGTATCCCCCTCCCCCATGACCTTTTTTTTTAAGACTGGTTAACTACATTTACCTATGTACTTCTTTATCTAATAATATATTATTTTTATTATTGATATCAAATGCCTCGGCTAGCTGGCAGTTGTCCGAAAAATGATAAGAGTGATAAGAGTATTATTTTTTCGTGGATCGACGACGCTCGATGATTATCAGATTATTTTATCTAGATTAAAGACTATCGTCCCATTGAAGTACTGAACAAAAAATAACTTAATAACGATTTGTACACTTAATCGGAATTTTCGTAGTGACTTTCCTAGTTTCGTCGTTATTCGGTAATCGAACATCGGTTATAAGTTACAGTTACAATCGGCATTCGACTCTTATAGTTTTATAATTCATAATTTGATATTGTGATATAGGTACTGATATTAAATTAATCATTCGTGTGGAGTTTTGATATTTAATTTTAATATTTACTATTTATAAATATATTGCACTGAAAGGTGCTTATGATAAATAATTTTTTTTTTTTTTTTGGGGGGGGGGGGCAAAATGTTAAAAAATGTCATCCCCCTCACAAAAATGACCAAATTACGCCACTGGTCCAAATAGGTGAAAAACAAATTGATAACATTTAATTTTTGTCAAGACCGTCATTTGAATCGTGTAATACTTAATGTGATATGCTTTTGAGTTGTATATCCGGTCTGAGTATTTTTATAACAGATAGTTTTCCGAAATGTTAAATCCGTGCCAAATTCAATTATTATTATCTTATATTTTTCACAATATTTTTAATCAAATAATGTGCACAAAGGAAGCCCCAAAATTAAAACTATACGCAAACGCAATACTTACGGCCTTATTTAATACGCGTGTAATAATATGTTATCCTCATAATGATAATAACAATAATAATAATATTATATTGTTATTACGCTGCGGATGTTTATGGGACTTTTCCTCGGTCGCTTCGCAAGCCGGAATACTACGGTGTGTAGGTATATACGATGCCGTAATCGCGGTTGTACGAGCGTGAAAAACACTCAATTGGCCACTCGTCGTATTGTTGTGTTACAAAGTATTGTCATTTGTCATTATATTATTATTATACACGTCTAGAGTGAGTATAGTATGGTCGTCGTGCGGTCTCGTCACCCGCCGCGCCGCCCGTGTTCTTTAATCTCGGACGACAGGCCGCGCCGACCAACGGTCACCGTCGTCGTCGTCGTAGGAACCTATCATTAATTATTATATTTTTTGCACACACACACACACACAATCGCTATAATATGTATACGCACAAACCGCAAATAAAGAAAAACAAAAAAAAAAAACTTCAACGACCGAGAATATAATAATATACACGCGCAGTGGCCTCAGAGAGTGAACAAATTCGAAAGAATTTTGCGTAAACCGCGTCGGTACATCATTTACGTACCTATATGATCGTATTATGTATCCCATTCGATTTGACGCCGGACCATATTATTATTATCAATATATTGTTGTATATTATATACTAACCCGTCCGTTTACGAAATGAAAATAATAACTTTAATATAGGACCCACTAATTGTGTCGTTTTTGTCTATATACATATTACCTACCTGTATATTATAATACATCTGTGTAATAAAAGTAGTATTATTATTGTTATTATTATCATACGCTGACCGAGGTGATTTTTTTTATTCTGTTCCGCGCAGGTGGTCGAAACGTTTCACGTTGACGTCAAGAAAAATCACGACCACTGGAAAGGCATCAAACTCGACTGGCTCGAACTGGCCAAGTACATGCCTAAAGCGCTGGACGTGCCGCTCAGCAAGTCCTATCTGGCCAGTCTGACGTTCAGGGACGTACTGCACGCCGTGTACATCGGTATGCAAAACTTGGCCGTGGGTCTGGAACAAGTGGCGTGGGACCAGGACCGGGAGATGCTCCCGTACGCCAAGTACTTCAACGAGACCACTTTGAAACTGAGAACTGTGAGTATTAATTAATTTTTTTTTTTTTACTGATATATTATTATATCAATGGTGGCAATATTGTGCTAAGACCCACGTAATCGTAAAAGCGCCATTTCGTTTGGGTAAAAAATAAACGATTCTAAGGCCTAGCCGACTTCGAAATGTTTTCTTTCGTTCACTTGGAAAACGTTTCACCGATTGCACCACACAGGCCGAGTGTAAGGAGTCCTGCAGACGTCGCGCGTCTCATAAAATACCGCATATTAATATATAATATAATCGTATAGTAAAACGATAATTTATTATAATATTTTAGATAAAAACATCGTGTCAAAAGCTAATGGTTTAGTTTTGTGAATAAACTTATTGGTATATGACGCGATTGATGGTTGCTTACAGTAAATATATATATATACGCACTCCGTTACCACTCTAAAGTCCTCGCTTACCTATGTAATATATAATAGTATATCATAATAATATGACGTTGGATACCGTTTTGTCGAAGAATGCGCGATCGATAAATTCGCTAAAAAATAAAACACATTTCTTGACGATGATGTATAATAGTAGGTACATAATAATATTAATATAACAAACGCGTGTGATCGCTCGCACGTACACCTGACTATATACAGTACATGATTTTTTTTTTTTTGGCACAGTTGAAAATAAATAATATTAGTAGGTATATTACATTACCCGGTCTCGCGCGCTCCTATATAACAATATAACTTGATATTTACGACGGGCCATCATGATAATATTATGTACCTATAATATAATGGCGCTCTGTTATTAGTACGATATTATGTATTATGGAAATAATGTACACATTTGTATAATAGCGTATTAATAACGATTACCTCCTATTATAGTCGTGATGTTTTTATTTTTCCTATTGCGCTACCGAAATCATCGTACAAAAAACCACGGCCGTAGCTATAAATTCATAGGTATAATGTATAGTGCGGTTTACCTATTATTAATTCAATGATCCCACCGACGAAATACTATTAATTTTCTACGCGTTAATTTGCTACTTAAAAAAAAAAAAAAAACAAAAATAGTCGTCCCGCGCGTTTAGCTCTATTTATTATTATTGCATGCGCCGTTTCGCCGTTTAAATAACACAAGTTTGCGGATTATAAATTATAGTTTACCGTTTAAATACGATCACGGCACCTAATAATGTAATAGCGTATAGATTCGAAACCATCAGGTCGTACATCGTTTCGAATTACTGTCAGCTTATAGTTTTCTGCTATTACATACATAACCATGTTTATAAACACAAGCCTCGATACAATTTAATTATAATGTTATATTGGACGTTTTAATCGGTATCGATTCAAATATAATTGGCGGTTCTATGTGTATAGGTACGTTTTCCCTGCAGCGTCCGATCCGGACATAAATCGGCGTGTGACGCACGCGGACGTGCTGTTCCACTGTTTGACGCTGCAGAATGATAGACGAAAAACGCCAAGACCCACCCTCGTTGTAGCTGATGATGTTTAAATATTTCATGGAGTGGCACGCCATTGATATCATAATATTATAATTTCGAAATTATAACACGTATATTATTATATAGGCACGTTCTTCCGTCCGACGGACAATCTATATTATACGAACCATTGAGATAGGTACGCGTTTATATTGCCCCGAGCGCCTTTGCTGCGAGGTCCGTCAAATATCATATTATCTATTTGGCGTTTCAAGTCTTCGGCTCCGGCGTGGATTTCTATTAATTATTACTGTTTTAACTTTTAAATAATATTATACAAACGGTGAAAAGGTTAACAAACCTTAATATTTGTACGTGCGAAATGCGAATAATATTATGCCGGAATAACAAAATTAATTATATCGTACATTTTACGAATATAGTCAGATCCGACACCCAAAACACTTCCAATTTCCACGGTTGCTTATAATAGTATAGTGTCGGGCCTACCGTTATCGTATTATCGTATTATTATATATTATATAGGTACTAGGTAGATATTAGGTATAGTTTGGGCGTCTTTAAGGGCGCCTCTGGCATACTGTATAATTATTATGACAATGGTATTGTCGTCGTCGTAGCTACCTACTTAACTACCTATACCTACCTACCTACAATGAATCTATATACTAAAACGGTTTCGTTTTGAATTTGTTTTCCTTTAGATCCTGTGTGAGGTTTCGATGGCAATTTACGAAATCAACGATACGCCGGAACCGCACGTGTCCAGGGACATCATGCCGATAGAGTCGAGGATTTCACGAGACAATCAGTCGCTCAGGGACTGGCTGATACTGCGTGAGTACATGACCAGCCTCCAGTACGTGATCGAGGCTTTTGGGTACCTGAAAACGAAAAGATAATAAACGCGACCTGATCGTCGCCGCCACCGCCGCCACCGTCTCCGACCCCATAATCCACCATCACCGCTGATACATATTATTATTATTATTATTATTAACTATTATTGTGATACATATTCGTCGTCGCCACTCGTTCTCTTTTCCGCACACGTCACTTATTATTATAACATAATTATATAGGTTTATTATTATTATCATTATTATTATAACTTTACATACGACAGTACGGATACGGACGCCACGCGTTCACGTTTAGTTAATTACGTATATAATTATAATATTTATATTGTGCTTAAATGTTTTATATTATCGAACGTAAATCAATTACACACCCCTCTCTCTACCTCCAGACCCTCCGACTAATCCACCGCTACCGTTCCCACCTCCCCGCAATCACCTTTTCCCAATTGTTTCTCGTATATTATGCATTACGTATAATAGTTTTAAGTCATTATTTGTTTTATTATTATGATTTATTCGATTTGTTTTCAAACGACTCGCGCACTAGCGAACAAATGTATTATTATATTACCTACCGCGTACTTATGTTATCATACTATTATAATGTGTACTATCTATAGTTAGATATATTTTTTTTAGCGTTAACAATTTTTTATTTACTGATTTATTTATTTATTATTTATTTATTTATTTATTTATTTGGTACCACCGCGTATCCAGACTGTTATTTACACGTTGTATATATGTTTATCAAATTGTTTTTACGACGACCTAATTGTATCAAACATTGTGTCTAGTTTGTTAAAGTCATTGTAGTTATTATTATTATTATTATATTTATTATCATCATCATTATCATTATCATAATTGTCATTATTATCGTAGTGTTGAGACCGTTACGCGAGATCCGACGATTTACCTCTTCAGCTGTTGTCCCTCGTATTAATATAGTACATGATATACCTACTGTTTGTTTAATATTTTTTTGTAGGTATGTTACTTGATGTATTTGTTTAAGTATTGGCTGTGATATTTTATTCCCTATTTAGATTATTATTATTATTATTATTATAACTATAATTATTATTGAAGAGTATGAAAGCTTAAAAGGAAAAATCAGTGTTGTTATGATAAATAAATTATTATTAATAAATACACACGTACGGCGTATGTACTGTAAAAAAATGAAAACCTAAAAAAAATTGTTTTTTTTTTAAAAAAAATATAAATATTATGTTATATTTTTTACCCACAACTACCCGAAAAATAAATAATTTTTTCAGGTATATCGTCCTTGCAGTAAAATACAGAAACGGATTTTTTACCGTCTCTTCGGCAGTGTTAGCGTTGTGGGACAACCATTGTCGATAAGGGGTGAAAGAGATCGAAACGTTTTTGTCGCAGCGGACTAGAGAGGGCCCAATAAATCATCAAAATAATAATAATATAAAATTCAAATGATATGACATTTCGTCGTCCAAGACCAAACTTCGTCCTGCATACCAGAGTATAAAATGGCACGGGTGGTAAATACACACCCAAAGTGTATTATACAGGGCGATTTTTTAAGCATGATGACACAATTTTTTTTTCAATAATGCAGTTATATGAAATCTGATTTTTGGAGCTTATACATTTTTTACGTCAATATATTTATATTAATTATCCTTTAAATACAGTAAAAAAATGGTTCTCATTTGAAAGACAGAAGTTTGTATCTCCATAAAATACTCCTTAAGTAGTATAAAAAATCTCTAGAATTTAAAAATATCACCTTTAAGTAGAAAAGTAAAATTTGAACAAGTATTGTTTGAGTTATTTAACTTTGTGTTTTAAGAATAATAGGTCAATAGGATAATTGGTTTGGAAAATATGACGGGAGCTATGGTGATTTGAAAGTTATTATAATATTAATCTATAATATTATAATAAATAATTTACAGGCTAATGACCTAGCTGTTAAAGCCTTTATTCTCAATAAAAAATAAATAAATAAATAAATAATTTGTGAAAATGATCCAAGTATAATAAACACTGGATACAATATTATATATTAATATATTATATTTAATATTTCTGTAAATCCATTTTAAAGGATTACCTTTATAAGGAAAAAAAATATCTACTAAATAATTTACATTAAAAAGGGCTTTTTATTTGAAAACCACAAGTTTATATCGCCACGCTCCTTAAGTGCTTAGCACAAAAAATCGCCAAAATTTGAAAATATGGTCTTTAAATATACTATTTAACAATTTCCAAAATTCAGAATTTTAAATAGTTCATTTCTATAGGAAAAACGTGGTCAAACATTCTTGGGAAATCATCCCGAGTTGTGTACTGTGCCTAAACGACGAACCCGCTAATAGCTGCGGTGACGGATAATATCTTTTTTTTCGTCACTAATAAGTAATGTTGTCTTCCCGGACTGCAAATTGCCACACAAAGATGACTCTCGAGGGTGTATGAAGGTAAAATATCACTATCATCATTATTATTATTGTAAGTACGTGCAGTGTGCAGTTTTACATGCGTACGACAATAACAACGATATTATTATATTATGTGTAACGAGTTGTGGAAAATATCGCGTGGCTGTATGTACCTATAATACCCATATTATATGCATGCGAAATAAAATTTTGTTGAGACGGTCTTTGAAACGGCAGTAAAAAAAAATAGAAAAATATATATCAAAAAGAAGCCGCGGCCGCCGATAATTTACGTGACCGTGAAAACGGGATAAAACTCTCGTCCCGTTTCCATCTGGTCGAGCTGCGGACGACCGGAACGACCCGATGGCGCGTGTGTGGTATACTACATTGTTGGACATTATATTATTACAATTTCAATAGGTACCTATACTCACAAGACGACGACGACAATAATAACAATAAATGGCGTGTACGACGACGCGTGTTAGTGTCCGTCCGTGTATTATATATTATAGAGGCGATACGTGTATGTTATAATAATATTTATTTATTTATTATATTTTGCAAGCTCGCAATATGCTCAATAAAAACGAAACAATTCAATACAGACAGATTAAGTTTGCCTACCTCCTTTAAACATGAAGCTGGTCGTGGAACGAACTTGAAACCATTAAAGATACTACAAAATCTGTAAATAATAATATTGTAATAGGTAATAACGTAAAGTCTCTGCGTTTTGGCACTGTACGTCTGCAATTATAGCGGTGTTGAGTCCGGGAACCGATTCAATGAGAACCTTTATGAAATACTACACGACACTAGCAGTATATCATTTGCGCATCGTCTGTTTACTTGTGCCAAAATATCGTACATCGTTTGTGCATCAAAATTCTAAACAATAAAAGGGTATAAAAATAATTGTACACACATATAATATTATATAGATAATGAATAATTTAATATACATAGGCACAAATTGTTGTTCAATAAGCATTTAAAGTTCAAATGTTGACAACATTTATCAAAAGCTCAACAATTTGCAAATTATTTTGTAGTTAATAATTTAACATTCAGTTCAATAAGGCACATTACATGGTCATAGTTATAGTAAAAAAATATACATATAACATATAGGTAGTTTGAGTAAAATTAATTTGAGTAGTTCAATTAAATTGTGTTCAGTTCAATTAGGAATATTACAGTCATAGTTATAAATTATAATACAAATATACATATAGTTTGAGAAAAGCTAAACGCTTTTGGGTATACACCTTTTTTTCAGTTATATTGTTAAAAAATATTGATGCGCAAATGATGTACGAGTGTACGACCTTTTAAACGATCGATGCGTAAACGATGTATAACCCAAAAATCAAACGATGCGCAACTGTCTTACAAAAAAGGTCAAAAATAACAATAGCTAGTGATGCGGAAACGACAACCGGCGACGACACTGTCCATACAGAGATAATTGGCAATTTCTCTTACCCTAAAGTTTCACAAAAACTGTGTAAGTACTTGCAAATTCTAAAAATGGACTTAAAAATGACTTGCAAAATATTATTGGAGATTTGACTGGATATCATTATGCGGGTTAGGTTAGGTCCACTTCACATGGGTAGGTAATGAATCCGATCTGTACGTTTGTCGTACAGTTTGAGATATAAGGTACCCAATTCAATATACATGAAATTGGGCGACAATTGATATCCGATGTATAATAACTATAGTTTTTTTTGTTCATTAAATGACAAAATGTATAACTGGAAAACAATTTATGTTTACGATAGTACCGGATATTATATTATATATTATATTTTCATTGTTTTGATAGCCAGATTTTATGTATAGGTACCCATATGGCCTATGTTAAACTAAATAAACATTACAAACGACAATCATAAAATAAATAACAAACAAATCAGCATTAAACATACCTACTGTTTTTTAGTGATACAATGATATTTATATATATAGTGTTATATAAAAATGAAAGAACGTTTGGATGAGGCTTATAGACTTGGAAACTATACTGAACCAATATTGGCAGCAAAATTCAAAAAACTTGAAAATGTAATACAACGTCCCTCGTAAGCTTTTGGTATAGTGGAAATTAAAAAAAGATGAGTGTATCTCCACAATATTTTTTTATGAGCGTCTGAAGTTAAAATATTGACGAAAGTCGAAATTAATTTGGATATTCCATCCGTAAATTAACAAGTATTCTCATACAACTTGTTTGGTTGTTCTTCAAAAACTATTAACCGTAGGTAGGTACTTGAAAAGTTTATCTAATGTTTTTTTTATCATTTTCTATATTATATGATTACATTTTCAAAATATTTTGACTAGTTTTGAGTTATTTATAGACATTTTCCGGACCCCTCATCGACATTTTTAAAACTAGAACAAGATTTTTATATTTTTAACGTACAAATAATAGGTGTCCATTATCCATATTAAAAATATGTTGAACCCCTCGGAATATTTTTTCAATTACGGTCTTGTTTGTAATTAAAAATTAGGATAATATGTTTAATTTTTATAGCTAAGAATTGAAAATTGAAAAACAAGGATTCTTATACATTTTTCCTACTGTAACCAAAAAATGTAAGAAATATTATAGAGTAGTTCTTTACAGACATTTTAATTTCAAATTTGGACAAAATTACATATTAAAACCAAAAATAACACTTTTAGTTATTTTGTTGTAATTAAAAAATATTATTCGTGGGTACTTGAGACTTTTAGAGTACATTTTGAAATTATATACACTATACAGTACACCCACAGTGACATTTTCAAAATATACAATTTGTAAAAAACTAAAAACTAATTTAACCTACCTAGTACCTATTGTAGGCCTATACCTGTTACTATATTAATGCCTAATGATAAAATAAATTAGTTTAATCACAATAAACAATACTATCATACAATTTACTCAGTAATATTATGGACTGACAGACCGTCTTTGCTCAGAATCGTTTTTTGTATATAATTATTATTGAATTCAAATTTAACACATACATTACAGTGACTATCTGGACATCTAATGTATACAGCAGAGCGTTACCCACTTCCCACTTTTTTATTTTTATTTTGTTCAACCGCTTGATTGATTTTATTTGAACGTTAATGATTTATTGCATTTTTTATAGTTGAGCGTTTACATTATATGTTTTTAATTATGTAATACAGCATGTTTAAACTTTAATTACTCCGTCCAAACAGTACTACTGCAGCGATCCACCCCACGAGACACGTGATTTTGGGATTTTTAAATAAAGTTATAAAACTGTACATTTTTTTATATACCTAATCTAATTATTTGCCTGGTTTGAATATTAAATAATTTTTATCATAATATAGTTTTATAGTATTTTATATTAAAATATAGATCAGTGCAAATTGCGTCCTATTATTGTTGATAGGGATCAATATACCACACGGTTACCTCTCAAGACTCATGATCAGGCATAAGTGGTTAATCGTTTTTACTTTTAATACAATGAGTTTTGCCACCTACAAAACCATAATATGTCCATTATAATATTATTATTATTCTGATGACTACCAGTGACCCTAAATTATGTAACTAAAGAAAAAAAGTTTAGCTAAGGTACCTACTTCCTTCCTCATTATAATATTGATAAGTTTATATATTATTTTATTATTTAACAAATTTAATTTTTTTATGATGAGTGATTCATTAGCGATTTCATCAGCTTTAAAGAAAAAAAGAAAAATTATCTTTATTATCGTTATAAATGGATTTTAAATAATCTTTTTTTTTATAGTGTTAGTTCCGAATATAACACGTTTCGATGTATTTTCAGAAATATTGCGTTTTAATAGAACATTAATTTAATTGGAAATTCGTTAAACATGAAACAAAACTAAATTTATCTTTTTTTTGTAGTGCCTATACACATAAATAAGATAAAATAATACCTACATGTAACAATATTATTATAATAACCTGAGAAATAATGCGTTGTTTCATAATGAATAGAAATAATAAACTTTGTAAAAAAATATTGGATATAACCTATGACATTACCTATGTGAAAACAGAATATTGAATCCCATACCTTGTTTACCAACGGAAAATAATAGGTTGTGATTTGTGACACAAAATTGAAATCAGTACCTACTTTATGAGAGTAAATTTATTTACCTTAAGGGATACGGAAATACAACGTTCCGACCTAAACAATACTTTTTAAATTGAATTTTTCTATGGTAGGTACCTGTATAATACAGTGAAATTAGCATGAAAATGAATTCCCCATCATACTTTTAATTAAGATCAATGTATAACTAAATGCTTATAAAAATTATGGCAACACTGCGTTATGAATTATTACTCTTATATGGGTACAAGCTATATCGTAGCCACGGAGGTTGTTTTGGGTGTTAAGACCCTGTTAAGACCCCCACCCCTTGGCTGTATAATTAAAAAATATATAAGATGTATGAACAGTCACAAGTTCTATTTAAATATTAAAATTAAGCACTCTACCTATAAGAAATCCTGACTACGTGCCAGTGTAGGTATATAAGGTACTCGCACGCATTTAAAAATTGATCACTATCAGAATCAGTAAACAGCAACAACTGTCAAAAAACGTTTCGATATTCTTATGATTTTATCTGTAAAAAATTTGTAAAGTGTAAAGTGAGTGAACCGTAGGTTTGTCTTGATTTCGTTTGAATATCTTTGATAGTAAATAGTAATATTATAATGATAAAACCGTTTTTGTTCATAAGACGATTAGTAGTGAGTACCGGTTCTTAAGAATAAGAACGTCAACCCGTACGCAACACAACTGACATCATTGTTTTATCAACAGTCGGCGCCGTCACTTGGTTTGATGTCCAAAATATTTACAAAATAAAATAAATATGGTTATTATTATTTATTCTATGATAATAATCGAGTACGTCGTATTTAACCTAACGCAAAATCGATGTCATTAACGAGTTGGTTTAAATTCTGAGTTGTAAGACTTTTTTGTACTTAGGAATTTAGTATAATATCGTAGACCCATGGTGTAGACGCTGTCACGGCACTCAAAAATATTTTTATTACATTCAAAAATCTTGCAAAGTTTAGTAAAAAATAAATAGGTAGTAAGCAAAATTATTTATTATTTCTTAAAATTAAAGTCATCAATACGATAAAGGTTTGAACTAATTGAACTAACTGTTTTTAGACATAATAATATTTAATACTTTGACAAAAACACATAGTCAACACCATTTTTTTTCTTTAATAATGAATTTTATCAAATCCTGATTTTTGGAATTGTTGAGTTTACTTAAGGAAAATTATATTATATTCAATAACTTACATTTTTATACAATTTAAGGAGTACTCCATGGTAATACTTAAATATGATGATTTTTTTAAATAAGAAACAACTTTTTATGTTGTGAATTTTTTGATGTATCAAAATCAAAATTTAAACTAATACTTTCTGAATTCGTAAAATGAATACACTTAGGGTGAAACAGTTTAGATTTTACATAAATATAAAATAGAAGAAGTTAAATAATAATTGAGTATATTATTATTTATTATTATTACAATGTGACGATTTTTAGAAATTATAAAATGTTGATGGATTAATATTTATTACCCCCCCCCCCCCTCTCCCCAATTTTAACACGCCCATGGTTGTTTATTAAAATATTTTTAGAGTATATGACAATATTAATGGATACACTAAATACTATATACTATTAAGTATAATATTATTATTATTATAATATTATTATACACTAGGAATAGGTAACTAAAGACGTCTCTCATTTGTCTCATTGTCTCCGTCTTACAAGACGTACTGAATTGATAATATGGATAGTAGTTCATGTTTAGTCTCGTTAATTTTGATACTCAAGTGAATAAAATTGGCCTATTATCAAACTTACAAGGAAGTGGTAACTATATTGTCTATGTTTGGTTGGAGGTTTGGTTCGATATTTTAAAATATAAATAGAGCTACAAGGTATGTAATCTAATAAAATATTTACAAATTACTACTGACTTAAAAATTGAAATAATGGAAAAATACCACAAACAGTATACGTATAATATTAAAAGATAAATATAAGATAATAGGTCAGTTCGCTCTAAAAATTAATAAGACTAAAAGTGAAATAATCAACATAATATTAAATGTATTATGTTCTTCGCTCTAGTATACCTATATCACGGAGACAATAGAAATGGATAATATTATTAATTGATATTCGTATAGTACATGAATAGCTTAACATCTTAGAAACTATATTTTAAAATTTCTATTTGGATGCAACAACATATCCAATAAATGCAATTGCTTAACAATTTACAGTAAAACAAAATAATATATTATAATAATAACGTCATAATAATATCATAATATTGCGTTTGTTTTAAAGATGACGCGCGCCGGTTCCTGAGTTACGTCAACCCGTACGCAACTCAACTGACACTATTGTTTTACCGACAGTCGGCCGCCGTCACTCGACGGGGCGTCCAGAGTTCAAAAAAATATACGTTCCGACCGAACGCACACGACTAAGACCGATTCCTTTATCGAGATTTTCGCGATTTTTTATCACTTTTTGTCGCCGACAATTATATAATATATATGATAATAATATAATCGTATATTGTAATACGTAATTTGTAAATATCAAAAATTCCAATATACCTATTCAATAAAGTAGTAGCACAGCTTACCGATCCACACAAATCGTAAAATACCACAGGGGTGAATTTTTTTCGAGTTCGAGCGACAACATTTTGCAATTAATGTTTTTAAAACTGTTTGAATGCCGAATAACTATATATTATAATTACATTAAAACCGTTTAAAATACATTAACTTGTTAGTTGTTTTTGATTTATTGAACATTTTATCACACGTAATAATTTTTAGTTTTTACATATTATTTAAATACTTAAATTGATAATTTTATGAATCATGATTGAATACTTAGAGAATAATAATACGTTTTACCTCAAATCTATTTATTAAACTATAAACATGATAGATAGTAGATACCTACCTATAATAATTAATGTTTATAAATAAATGTGAATTGTAATCTTAAGTTGAATTTGTTCAAATGTATTTTTTTTTTTCATAGACATTTTAATCATTTCTATTTTTTTTGCACGCTATCCGTACAGAGCATTTTGGGTTCAGACCCCAAACACTCGGGGGATAATTGATGTGCGCGCGAACCGATGGGGTGAAAACCTAAAAACCAACTAATGTTCAGTGCATAGTGGTGTGTCAGCCGACCTTCCTCTTCTGTCAACTGAAAGGACGTACTAATGGCTCACATACCTACCTACTCTATGTACAACATATCCATGTGATGAAGGCTCATGAAAAAAAACCCCTATTTAAAAGAAGAAATAAACATGCCTTTTGTGCTTCGTTTACACATAATATACCTCAGTCACAGTGCACCTTACTCGAGAATAATATAATAGGTATTATATTAACAGTCGCGACACACCTACTACATTTTATTATTATTATATTCAATTGGATATTGGCGTTGGTATAAAATACAAGTAAGGTCTGGACTTCGCGTTATCGTGTTTGCGTTCAAAAACGGTAATTCGTTTTATTTTTCGGTCACTTCTCAGTTCTCACGGTGGTCGGATATTTTCAAAAACTGCGTGCAAGATTATTTCCTACACAAAGTTAAATTTTTTTTCCTACACTAGTTGACGTGTAAATCGTAGCCACTCTGAACGCTATATTTTGATGTGTTTTCACCGATGAGAACCAGATGAGGATGGTGCCTGAAATTAGGCACAGCACTCTCCTCGAATTATAATTATTATAAATGAAGAAAAAAATATCCCGGTAAAAAAGTCTAAGGTAAATAATTAAGTCCCGGGAAAAAAAATTAATAAATATAGGGTATTGATGACAATATATAATTAAATTTTATCAAAAACTGGTTTTGTGTAGAAAATAGAAATTCCAGTTTTTCCAAAATTGTTTATTATTTTTAAAGTACCTACAAGACAATTTTGACTTTTGACTCACAGAAACCCACTATAGATTCAATTTGCTACAAAGAACCACCATCGTAATAGAAGTTCAACAATTGTTCTAATATAAAATACTAAAAATAGCAGACAAATGTTTATACTAATATAAGAGTTGGTATCACACAAATTAAAATTTGACATAATTTAAAATTCATAAAAAAAAAATAAATGAAAATACATATGACCTTCTGTTTGAATATTGGTGATGTATAGATGTATTTTGTGGTACCTAGAGGATAACATGGGGATTACTTGTACCCAGTTTTTTATGTCCTCAACTAAACTCAGCCATCCTTTAGATAGGTAGGTCTTCAGAAATATTCTAAGCAACACACATTATTTTGAGGATAGCCATTACTTTATTTACTAATGGCGAATGTAATAATAATAATAATATGTTTAGGTAAATTGATCTGTAACGTTTTGTGTGGGCAAAAAGGCCGTGTGTACGGCAAAACGCATATAGAAAAGTGTACATAGTGCAACAATATGACCAGCTGCAAGTGTTGAACCCTCATTTATAGATCTTTTTCCGTTCCACATTCAAAGGCCTATGTACGGTACGACAATAATATAATATAATAATGTACCTTTTCTAATATCTTTAGTATAGATAATTCGTATTCGTGGAAATTCCGTTCACCGCAGAGCGCCATTTATTAGACGGGTAGGTATCGTTAACGAGCGGTTCTGTATGAGAATTCGTTCAAAACGAAGCCCGTGAAGTTATCTTAACAACCTGCGGCGATCATAGTTTATAATAATATGACATGACTGGACGTATAATTGTTCGCATTCGGCGCATTGTACCTATACGTGCAACACGACCCTGCAATTAACCATAATATAACTATAGAATAGCTTATAACTTACATTTTACAGGTAGCAAGGTGTTTAATGACGAGCGCGTGCACACGCCATGTACCTTATAGGTATCTATATATAAATTATCGATCGTTTTTCTTCGAAAAATCCATAAGAGTCGTGACCGTTTGGGAAACTGGACCGAGTCGACTCCGTATAAAACAACACACAGCGCCGTGTCAATGGTTTCGAAGACAAGGGACATGAGATTTGATGCGAATTCTATTACTAAACTAGTGGTTGTGACTGTACTATTAAAAAAAAAAAAAATGATAATCCGATAAAATATGACAGTAGGTATGTCGGTAATGTGTTGGTAGAAACGTATAAGTCCGATGGGAGAAGATCTCGTTAAGTGGAGTCGCCGTACAGTTGCAACTTGTAAAGCCAATATGCTACATGCATGGCCATAGCCATGGGTGTAAGGCAGTTTTATAATTGTGGAAGTTAAACATTTTAGATTAATAATTGTAAAGAACCTATTAGATGTTTTTTGTAAAATTTGTATGATTTTTGATAAACTGACGTTTCGATTCCGTCAAACAAATCAGTCCACTGACGTTTCGACCTCTTCAATTTTTAAGATGGGACATTGGTTCTCAACTTTTATATATATATATATATATATACATACTACTTACACAGTCCGCGGATCGTTATTTTTTTTAATTCGATACTGTCAACACAAAAATATTATTTCGTATTAAGGAAGTAATTAACGAACGAGAAAGCTAAAATCACTCAAATTCTAAAATATTACAAATGTCCCATAAAATTGCACCATAAGCCTACTAATTTACTAATGGACCCTGCTAAAAACGAAAATTTTATATAAGTAGGTACTACCAGTGGTCTGATATAAATGTTGTCGAAAAATGTGTATTCATTAACTTTTTTAATATAGCCCATACATAGTACATACATATACTAATCGCCAAATATATATGGCATACCTAATATAGAAACCATACTAATAAATTGACATATACATTCAAAACAGTAATCGGACATCAGGAAGTACATAATATTATTATTAACTAATCTTCCACTTATTGGTCTAAGACTACAACAAATATAATATTATAGTGCTTCAACTTTCTTCATAGGGTAAGCCACTGTGGGGTCTTGATACCCTATATATAATGATTTCGTAAAATTAAGTATTAACAAACTCAACATTTAATAATATTATAACTATGTTCTTAGATATTGGGGGTTAACCAGTTAAGGTACTAGTTTTTTTAATTAGTTATAACAACAATGATGATGGTATTATAATATTAATAGTATAGATATGTACGTCCTGGCACACTTATATAAAACGATCATACCATAAATATATCATTCTACTAACATAAAAAGATCACAAAATAAATATAACATTCTACTAATCTAATTAATCAGTAAAATCAAAATTACAAAACTTTCATTATTATTAAAATAGAATACTTATTTTAAATGCAATATAATAATATTACACTTAATGATTATGTACGACCCAAACCTCCAAATTATAACAGTATAAATATTGAGAAAAGTCGTTATTATGGTGATAACTGATTGAATATATTGTCATGGATAAAATAAGTTTAAAGCTTCTCCCTATCTTCGTCTCAGAATGAAAAGATTCTAACGTAATTTTTGTAATTGTTCAGGAGAACGTTTTTAAGTTAGCCCTTACCTTTTCATTATCTGTATCTCTTTGAATAATCAACGGATCGTACAATTTCAAGATTTAATTATACAACAAAAAATATTAAATAATAATATGCAAAAAAACCATTTTTCAAAAAAATTGACTCAGAACCTTTTCGTTCTGAGACGACGCTATATTAAAAATACACTGTCGTTCTCATAAGCGCATGGGCGGGAGGGTAAAATAGAGATATTCACAGGCCAACTAAATTTTTAAAATTAGACATGTGATATATTAATATGTTTCATATATAATATTGATATAAATTAGTATAAGTATTGGAAATATAAGCTTAAAATGTTATCTAATCCATGATGTGAGTAATAACTTTTTGTAACAAAACGTTACGGCTTTGTAACTGCCTTCCTCCTGTGAAATTTTATTTTTTCCCGTATGGTCTAATCGTTAATAAAAACGTGACGAAAAAAAAAACACGAGTTCTAAGAATTTACGAAACAACTGTTTGATTTGTAGTAAGTTGTAAGTTGTAACCAGGCACTATAGACTGTTTGAATTTTCAAGAATATATTTTATACTCGTTATAGTGAAAATATTATAGTATTATAGTTTGTGCGACTTCATTATAACATCAACAACGTCGCACAAATGGCACAAATCAATGAAACAAAAATAATTTGTATCACCAATAATGTGAGATTATCCACAGAAATGTGATATTATTTCTTAAAAGTTACGACTTATTCATTGCTAGAGTGCGTTGTCCCACGCGGCTAGTCAACGTATTAATATTATTTATTAAGTATTCGTTAATTAACATTATCAATTTGAAACAATAATATCGACCATGTGTATTTTATTTTAATAAACTGATTAAGTTATAATATTACATAATAAGTATCTAATTGACTTGTTAGTTTATTTTTATTTTTTATTGTATAATGGCTGATTTCATGATCTATGATTAATTTGAAAGTAAATTAACTAATCAATTTTTATACGCTGAAATTTGTCTTTAAAACAATAAGTAGTCTATTTAGAAATACATAAGAAATACATTGGATAGGTTGATTTAATTATTGACGAGACGTATAATACAGAAAATAAACGAAATGCTAATTTTATTATTTGAAGCGATGTGTTTAAAATATGATCATACGCGATACTTATTATTAAATCGTTTATAATTAAAATTTATGTAGTAATTTCGTTTTGACTCATATAGTAGGTTTATTATTTGTTACACTCATATAATTATATCCTCATAGTCTTATATTGGCTGATGGAACAGTTTTTAGATTTTAGTTCATATAATATGCAATAAATGTATTTATAATGTATTTATAATAATTTAAAAATCCAACGCAACTATGTGTCTATGTATAATATAATATTTAATACATTTATAAAAGGGGCTTAATTTATTTAAAGCTTAAATCAAATAAAAGTATTTGTAAACTGTATGCACTATGCACATTATGTCTTCTTAATGAGACTCGTTGAATTGAATATTATTAAATATTAGATAAGTATACTGAACATTTTTAGAAATTGAATAATTTCTACAAACTACTAAAATTTAGTTAATAATGTAACTATTCCGTGACTATAATTATAATACTTAACTAATAAATAAATAATAATAACGTTTGAGTTATCAGAGAGAATTTTATATTTAGGTATAATATCTGTAATATTTTGCAACTAATTTATTATCATTACTGTAATATTACCTTTGTGTAAAATATTATTATATTAAGCGGATTCGATACCGTGATTTTCTGTTTTTGTCTAACACACGCATGACATAGTATTTTAGACGTGTTTTTTGCCAAACATTCAAATTGTTCTATTGTAGCAATAAGAATTCTGAAAACAGATTTTGATTTGTCGTCAAACCTATACATGAAATCGACTTTCGAAAATGTTTGATATTATCCCCCAAATTCCTAGAAATTTCATATTAAAAATGAGTATTTAAAAATTGTCGTATTTCAATTTTTGGAGAAGTTAAAATCAAAAAATCAAAAATATGGGACAGTCGATGTCAAGTAGACTTGACGAAAAATTCAAATCTGTTTTTAGAATTCTTATCGATTCATTAGATCAATTGGTATGTTTGGCAAAAAATACGTCTAAAATACTATGATGTCGCGCGTGTGTTAGACAAATACAGACAATCACGGTATCGAATGCCCTTAATATAATGAGAGTATTTAAAAATGACATTGCGATCAGTACAAAACAGAATATTCTCAGACAGCGTACAGGGATTGCTTAATGGTTTTGCAAAATCCGGGGATGGAAAACGTTTTTAAAAATATTATTAAACAAAAAAAAAATAAATAAATAAACATCATTGTAAAATCAATAGCTTCCTCTCTCCGTTCAGAATCTAAAAGCCGAAAAAAATTAATACAACAAAAGACAACCGTAAAACGATAACGAAAAATCCCAAAAACAAAAAAAATATAATAACGAAATCTACAAAAATGAAAATAATCTAGTTTTGTATCACGAAAAAAAATGAATATATTTCTGTTATCGAAAAATTGATAATTATGATAAGTGATAACTAATAATTGTTGACAATAAATTTTATTTTTTTCAGTATTTATCTTTATTTTGTACTTTTTATTATTTTTGTTTTGAATGCGTAATTTTCTAATTTTCATATAAATTATAATTTGGATTTAAAATTTAAATATTCAGAATAATTTAATTTAACTTTTAAGTGCATTACTATTATAACTTAAAACTATAAAAAAATGTATTTATAAAAAAAAAAAAAAATCTGAAAATAAAATTATCAAAAACGTTAATTGGAAACAATACAGAAAAATAGCGTTTTTAAAAAAATAATAAAAAACGTTTTATTTTTTAAATCAATAAAGAAAAATGAAAAACGTTTTTCATCCTTGGCAAAATCAAATGAAAAAATTATAGGTAACTTAAAATTATATTAATTAATAACTTGTATAATATGTTATTCCATATGTGCCATTAGGAAATATTTGAGAACTAATAATTTATAACTATTTCGGATATCAGATACCTACAATAATATGAGTAGGTACGTTTCCAGTATTTTTTTTTATTTAAAACAATTGCAGTGAATTATTTTATAAATTCATATCACTATTTTTTTGTTTTATTTCAGGAAATGAACAATAATAGTTTTAATTTATTATTGTGTATAACCATATAAACTAAATATAAATTATTATCGATTTGTAATAATTAAAAAATATGAGATGCATGTTTCATTCGATTAGTGTTTCACTGGTGTTTGTCATCACATAATTCAGTAATATAAACTTATTATTTAATAAGATTTTAATGTACCTATGTGTTACCTATATTTTTTTAAAATTAATTTGAACTTAGTATACAATTAACTTATAATATGTTTATAAATTATTAAAAACCTTCAAATTCAATAATTTAAGTTATACATTTATTTTTTAATTAACGTTAGGTAGGTATAATGTTAAAACTAATAATTGAAATACAAAAAACCAATTATAGGTAGGTATTTGCTATCTTATTTTATGATCTTAATAAATAAATATTTTGTTTATATTTTAAGTATGTATAGTTTTATGTAGTCACTTTTCCCTTGACTTGACTATTAATTGAAATTAAATAGCGCATATTAATTTTCACACTAAACATAATAATAATATGCACCCTTTATTCCTTTCTATTAGTTTGATAAATTATAATCCGGTCCTATTAAAACTAATGTGATAATATGATGTAAAACCATATTGAAATCAATAAATAATATTTTATTACAAGCGTTTTGTGTATATGATATTTATTATACGTGTGTGTACAGCTACAGTGTACATTCTATTGTAAGTTCTGAAACGTTTTAAATTGTAGTTAATCCGAGTTTAACATTTCTAAACATTTTAGATACCTCGTATACGCCATAATACGTTATACGTGTATAAAATAATATATTTATATATATTGCGAACATACCTACCCATAATAATAATAGCCAATAAAAATTTAACGTTAGAGAAGAACATCCCGAAAACCTGTAGATTTTGTGAGCCCATTTATTTTAAATTATCATGCTAACTTTTCACTATGACATTAACCCATTACAAGCTGAAATATATTTCCAATGGTTTTCGAATCAGGTTTTATCTCGACCTTAGGCTATTATAATATATATTACAATATATTACAATATATTATATTATTATTATAATCAGCAGTTATACAAAATATATTCGATTATTTTGACTACCTATATAACCTAATGTTATTTCAATAATGCTTCACTTCACGTACTATTGTACTAATAATACTTATACTATTATATACTAACCGACGAGTATAGTCTTCCTTAGTCAAACAACAGACGTGGACATTGAGGAGAAGTTACCAATACCATTGTTTTAATTTGGATTTTAACACAATTGTTAACCAAAATATAAAATATGGTAAGTGCGCGATTATCAATAAAACGAATTTAATTTAAAATAAACGAATTTAACACGTATAATTTGTTCTTCAATCGTTATTCATTAATTATTATGAATGTTATATATTTGTAGATACCATATTATATACATTACAATACCTTACACATACTCGTATTCAATACGTATAGGTGCCTATGTCTAAACAGTAAATATAAATATCATAATTTATAATACGCAACGGCCAATTTTACATCATAATATTGTTTTGTTCGGAAATACAACCATTCATAAATTATAACGTATTACAATGAGTATTTAAACGCTGATTTATTTACAGTCATTCAAATTTTTATGTAGGTTTATAAAAATATTATAATTATGTAGACAATATTATTAACACGCGTCACGTACAATAATATTTATATGTTAATAAAAAAGAAATGTCGAATGATTAACAATAAATAAGTATAATATACGAAAAACGAACGAAATAACGGTGTACAATGAGTATAATATAACAATATAGGTACAATATTAAATATACATATTATTCACTCATCTATCACTTTTCCACTATTCCTGTTTGAATAATATTATGCACACGGCCATGGCAATACATTTAGTATACCTAACCGCCTAAGCACTCGTTTCTTATATCCATCTCGGTTGCATGGCGTGGTCGTTATTCTATACATTTTAAGTTTGTTAAATTCCAACAATTTTCACACTTGAAAAACAAATAATATGCGCAATTAAAATATAGTTGTAAATCTAAAGTACCGTAGTTAACGAAATGCGATAAATTTAAATTTCAGCTTTTCGCAACGTCTACCCGACAGTGTGTGTTATTCACTAACCTGAGAATATTGGCTGCTTGATCGCAACGATATCTCAGATGTCTCACCTTTGAACCCGTTGGACAATGTTTATGTACCGACCATAATAATTGTTGTAGCTTGTCAGTCTGTACTGGACAACAGAAAATAAATCGAACATATTATATTATATCTTACGGCTGGACATAATAATATAATCGTTTTATTATTTACTTTTTATTTACGACACGCGACGATACACTTTTTTTCTCTTAAATGTGCACCAAAATGAAAACGGATCGACCGACTACTATAATTTATTTCAATTGCGTTATATTTCGTTCCAACAGTTTTAATACAATTAATGTGTTTCTTTTTTCGTTTTGTTTGAAGCCACAATTCTGGGGAACTAGTTTCCCATTGCTTCCTCGACATTGCCATCGTGTATTATTAAAAATACAATAAAGCTACAAACACTATACATTTGATATAATGACATACCTTGTACATAATAAAATTATACAATATACATATTATACAATTGGTTTAAGGTCTGCTTTGGCTCGCGCCCACAGTTTGCTTATCTGGAATTTCCTTTTTTTTCGGCTTCGTTTTCTCAACAACGAAGCAAACCTCTCCTGGTTGTATAAAAAACGTGTTTAATAGATTATTCGATTCATTTGATTGTTAACGGTATCGTTCTTGGCTTCAAAATAATTTTTGCACAGGTTCTTGAATTAAAGTTAATTTATTGTTTTTCACTAAAAATCCACATAACTACTGTATAGAGCACACTTCACGTAACAAGACTGTGTGCTAAAAGTCTATGTACCTACCTACCGTGAGAAAATATATTAAGGAGTAAGGAGACGTAGTTGTACGGTGTACCCAAAATATTTAAACACCTCATATATTATAATATACCATAATATTATGTTACACGCCTGTAATCAGAATTAATTTGATTTTATAATAAATCGCGTTTATTGCTCAACGATGACCTATGATACTGGGTGAGAAACGTTATTTTATGGAATTTTAATTGCCTAGTTTTTTTTTATGATTTTAAAATCAGTCGTTCATTTGAGTCCTGTGTGTAATAAGTAATAACATACAATCTACACGTAGACATGTAGTCACATATGATTTGAATTTTTACTAACTAAACGCATTCGCAATCGTTTTCATGTGACATAAATATATTGTATAGACATAATATTAGTATACACTGTACACTAATTAATAGCCCTATCAATACACGACGCCCGTCGTGCAACGTTTCGTTCGTGTATAATATGTCATAAAAAAGATGTTTATACACTGTATAAGCGGCGTATGTATTTTATATGATTGTGTAATAATGAGTTTTCAAAAATCACGAACACATTTTAATAATGATGTCTGAAAACATCTATAAATGATCAAAATTATTTATGTGTCTTATAATTATTTAAATATAAATTTGAAATCAGCACTTTACATCAGTGTCAATTTTTAAACTGTTACACTATTTGAACCATGCACACAGATTAGATCATATTATTGTCAACAAATCTTGTAATTTTTTTAGCGTTTCGTCGAAAGTGTGAAATATTTAAATGTTAATAAAAATTTAAAAAGCCTCTAATAAACAATAGTTTATACTTTTATGAATTACATTTTTACTTTGATGAAATGTGTGTATTTATATAATATTAACTTATTATTATCTAAAATATTGTACAAGCGTATAACACAGCATTATAAAATTGAGTGGGTGGTAAATAGAAACAATACACAAAATAATTATAATATTCAAAATTAACCATTAAAGAAACATTCCAACATAGCTAAATGTATCATTTACTTATCAACAATACATTACTTTTTACTTATATTATACTATAATATAACTGTAAATTTGTAACACAGTAAAAATTATAATTATAATAGAATAATACACAATTGGTAAACAAATTGTAATAGGAACATATGATTCACATTTAACATTTAATATCCATTTATTTTATCAATATATTTTAATTATTGGGTACCTAATAATTTATAAAAGAAATATATTAAAAGAAATTAAATAATTAATATTATTAAATTGAAATAATAAACTAATAGACATGACACTTATATAATATGTAATTTTACTCTTGTCTTATAATTTTTTAAATGGTCAATAATATTATAGACAATGATAAATGTATAAATAAATTATAATATGTAAAAACAAACATGAGATGCCTATTAGGTTCTTAATCAGTGTAGTGCCACTGTAGTCCATACCATTTCAAACTTCAAATACTATATTTTGCTTTAGGTACTTAACTAATTATATAGGCATTATGTACCTACTTATGTACCTATGGTAAAATTATTTAATTTCAATTTGTACGTGTTTCAATATTTGTACAATGCTTATGTTATTGAGTGTTTACTACGAAGTCTTCAATCCATATTTAAAAGTAATTATTACTTTTTTATAACCATCTGTGACAAAATATTACATTATTTTATTCCTGAAAATGTACAATATTTTAATTATATCTGTATAATATATTAACCCCAACCATAAAAACGAATTCATATATATGTATATATTTTTTTACGAATTATTTTCCAAGCATCAACATGGACCTAGCTAGGTATATCATATAATTATTCATAGCATATATTATTATTTATTGGTAGGTATGTGGGTCACGATGAACAAGTTTCAAGTAGGTGCATTATAATATGAACAGCCAAAAATGAATAGATGATAATAAAATAAAATTCAATTTTCGCAATATTATTTACTTTGTGTTATTATAATGTCATTCTTTTAGAATACGCGTGTGATTAATATAATAACATGCTATGTGGACATTTTCATATTACAGATATTGTGTTGATCACGGTTGTTTTGATCCGAAACGTGATTTTAGCTCGTAAACTGTAAATGATCTTGTGCAACCTAGCTTACAAGTCAGGCGTAGACTAGTAAACTTTTAACAGGGTGCGAACAACACCATATAATAACATGTAATTTGCCACAATTTTTTTTTTCGTATTCAAATTGGCGAAAGTATGAAACAAAGAATAAATTATGGTTCGGTGTGTGAATAAGGGTGGTTTTTTGATTTTCCAACGACAACCCGTGTACCTATATATAATATGCGACGAACCAGTTGATATAGGTACTCGTATTAATAGCAATCCACTGACGAGTGGCACAACTTAAATGGTCATTTATGGGTGTCGAGCGAAAATTGTATAGCGTATTATAGGTACATGCGTATAATATCTCAATGTTCATACACACAGGTAGGTTGTATGTTAGTAACGCGTAAACGAGACAAGGCCGTCTTATTCTGACAAGCAAAATTATGTTTTGCGATCGAAAGCCGATATCGGATCGACGGTCGTCCGGGAGGATAGGTACTTAGATATAATATATTATATACGATGCAGAGATCGCGGCTGTCTTTCTCGGCAGTTACAATGACGACGATGATGATGATGATGATGATGACGACGGTGATGATGATGATGATGATGATGATGATGATGATGATAATAATAATATTATTATTATTATTATTATACCACAGCTAGTCATCGCCTCGGGTTTTATTTAACGAATCACCGCTGATGATTTATTCGTTTCAATCGAAAACAGTTTCTGATGCCCCCAGCAAAGAAAACGGTAAATACCGATCAATATTGAACACCTCAACTCTCATTGTTATTGATATGACAATGATAAATAATAATATTATAATCGCAGCTACCCTTCCTTTCTTTCACATGAACATATTTGCCACAATCGTACAAGTGTGTGAGTGGTAAAATAATGTTTTGCGAAACAAAAAAAAATTCAATTGTACTCTGAGAGGTCATAGAATTAAAATAAATTGTGGAATAATTTATTTATTTATTGTCATATTAAAATGGGTTAGGACCTAATTGCATAAATGGATATAATTATATACATAAAATATATTTAACAATAGCACCTACAAATAATTAATTTACAATCAAAAATGAATATTATCATAGGTATATAGATTTGTATGTGATACTAGATTAATAGAAACATGTTTCTTTAAATGGATGAAAAGAAACTGAATAGAATGGATCAGTTTTATGAATGTTTACAATGTCCATAATTCATATCAGATAGCGGGATAGTAGCATAATTAGTGTCTTAAGACTTTAAATAAAATAAGTTCATTAATAAAGGGTGTGCGTTTAGGACGCTTAGAATTAGACGGGTTAAGAAGTAAGGACAAACAATATAAGGTCATTTAATAACTTATAAATAAAATATTAATCAAGTTTGATTCTGCGTTGCTCCAGGTGTTCAAAATTGTACATCCATGCTGCATGCACTGCCCCTGTATAGAGGATACGGTGGAACAATATTGTTGAATTGCCCTCGCTGTGACAGGTTCAAAGTGAACCACCTAAACGTCCGACTTTGACGTTTTTTTCCAGTAACAAAATTAAAAATTTCGATTTTTGATTCTATTTAAGGTCATTAGTCATTACATATTATATTATTGAGTATAAGTAATAAAAAAAATATACCTACCTATTAATTTAAGATATTGCATATTTGCATTATATTTTTAATGTATAATTTATATTTGGAATAAGGTATTTAGTTAATTTGTATAGGTAGCTTAAAACTGTAAACTCTGTAATTACTAATTTTATCCTGCGAGGTGTTTATAATTTCATACAACTATACAAGTAATATACAATCTGTGCCCTTAGGAACAAAAATTATATGTGATAAGAGAGAATTAATAACATGAAACGCGTGAGGGAAAAAGCCATCCGGTGAAAACACTACTTATTTTGTTTTGTTTTGTTTTTATTAATCACTAAGTAAATAACGACATCAATTTCTTTTCAAACGCCGCAACGTGGGGGATTGCTCGAAATTGTTCGAGTAGCTAGATTTGATAGAAGGGGATTGGGATGGGAAGGAAGTTATAATGAAATCGTTTGTAGTCGTTTATAATAAATAAATAATAATAATAATACATCACTATAGTTCAGAGTACACTATGATACCTTTTTGTGCAGAAATCATAAATATTATGTAATATTTAAAATATTTAAAAATAAATTTAAATTCAAATTTCTTTTGTTGTTATAATTATTATTATCATTCAAATAAATAGCCCGTCGTTTTGACACTCCAACAATGAGTATTACACCGCGTAGTCTTAGGCGTCTAGACTTTCAAAGACCGTTTTAAGAATGTTCCACCGGGTACACTATAGCAAACGCGACTTGCTGACACAGTGTGAATCATTTGCGGAATACGATAAACGTGCAGCGTGGATACGTGCCAAAGCGAATGTTCCAAACATTATAATACGTTCCTCGTAATTTACTGCACATAGCTAAACATTAATGACCGTATTGGCAATATAGTATGATATGTATAAAAGTAAATTAATTAGCGGTGAAGATATAGGTACTCATTTTAAAACGAAAGAATGTACCAAATGAATTTGATGTTGAAAACAAGCCTTAATAAATTTCGAACAAGTAGAAAAATCTACACAGTCGTAAAAATAATTGATATTTTCCTACTGGTAAATCATTGAACAGTTAACACTGTTATAAATTACACGTGTGTAAAAAAATATCTAATCGAATTGTAATCTAAAAATAAATACTCCTAACTACGTAGTTTATACGTAGGTACGTATTAATTATTATTAATGTTGGATTTCGCATTACAACGGCGACGACGACGAGACACAAAAAATTACCGGATCGATCATCAGCTGCAGCGGTAGGTATTGCAGTATCTGCAAGTATAATCGACATACGATGAAATTATTTTAGCAAAGTTGCTTATTAAATAACACAATAATAATGTACAATATCATATTATTGTATATACTTTTCGGTGTAAGAGCGGCAACGGAATTCGATTAAAGAATACTACTCGTCGTGAGCGTACCGAATACCAATATAATATATATATATATATATATATATAATATGAAAATATATTCAAACAATATCGAAACGTTTATATTGGTGGGGGAGGGGGAGAAGATCCGTAACTCGTGACATTCGTTCGGTGTCGACTTTGCATTGTCCGCGAACGTTTCTTCGGTCTTCCGACCGGCCGATCGCGCGCATTGTACGCGAGGAGACGAGACGCTCGTTCGTTATTTATTATATAACACTTATTATTATTAGTATTACTATATATACATCAGCGTGTGTGTGTGAATCCCGGCGACGTCCCGAGTTCGTCGTTTGACGATATCATTATTATTATGGCGTGGGTGGCAAATTCCAGCAGACAGAGAAAAAAGGCTTCCGACGAGGTCGCCGCCGCCGCCGCCCGCATGCGATTCACGCGTCTTTGTGTATCACCCATATACCCAACTCGCGGTGTATACGACGTCATTATAACTACCGTTTAAAACCTCTGCAGCTACCCGGGTCGGCACTCAGCGGGCGCCCACCCGAACACCGCACGCATCGCGCGCAGATGACAAAAGGTATTATAGGTGTACGGACGACGTGGAGAGTCGGCGGCCGAGGGAGACGCACAGACGGGCAGACCGTATGCAAACAAGTATTTTATTGTGTACATAAAATATATTATGTAGGTACATAATATATATATATATATATGTGTGTAGGAGTAGGTGCACCGGGTGTCGTAGTTATTAAGATAACTTGTAGGCTTCCCCCCCACCAGCGTAATAAAACGAAGTCAAACACGCCGCCGCAGTGCGAGACATTCTATAACAATACGTATAATAATATGATAGTGTATAATATAATAATTATATTATGTCATACGACACACATTACGTGGCATCATGTCATAAAGTCGTATATACCTATCTATAGGTATTTATATACAATGATACGCACTAACGATATAATAACTAATTGAAACGTTTAAGCCAAGTTAAAAATGTAATTAACCTTTCAACTTCACTAGTTATTACTTAATATTAGATTCATTTAGTTGCATATTTTATATTATAATATTATATCAGTTAGATGTAATACTTTTATGATTTAAACTTCATATATTATAGTTAGTTAAAGTTAGGTGTAGGTATCGTATCAAAAATGAAAGAAATAATCGACTTGTTATAATAATCAATTTATATAACAATAGCTATTAACCATTCGAAAAACTTCAGTTAGATGCATGTAAGTATGATTATATTGTATACATAGTTATCTAAATTCTAAAGTGATTACTAACTACAAATTACAATCATCATAATTTGTTATACTTCGCGATTTACAGTCTACGCAATAAGCATAAAAGTTAATACTGGATAATTTGAAAATTTGTGTTTCTAGATCAAAAATACGAAATATTTGAAAATTTAATAAAATCATTACGAGAGGCAATTTTAAGCTAAAAGTTAATTAGGTTTCATAAAGCAGTATATTTTCAAGATTTTAATTATACCAATAATACAATTTATTGAATTTTACGCTCAGGTATCTGAAAAATCATGTAATTTGGACACTATCAATAAAACGCCCTGTCCATATATTATGCAATCATTTCTACATTGCACGACACTCTATAGCCCAGACAGGAATTTTTTGTTAAAAATTATTATGACATTATAATCCCGAATTATATTAGTATAAAGTTATTATAATACTATCATAATTATTTCACAATATGTTTAAAAGTTCAAATTGTTTACATAATTTAAGGTGAGTTCTTTAGCGATTCAAATGAAAACTATTCTAATTTACTGTAAATTATAAAGCAAATTACTTTTTTGAGACATTTGATGTATTCAAATCGAAATTCAAACGGTTTAGGGTTTTTAATTTTGCAGTTTGTATACTATAAATAATTATAGGACTATGTTTTGAACTATGGTAGGTTTAGAAGATACTGGGGCTTTCAAAATTATAGTAATAATTAATATTAATCTATCAATATCGTATGTTTTGTAAACATTTTCTGTGTATAATGTAGTCACTAGATTAATATATTACGTATCTATTTCGAAACCATTTTTAAGTATACTGTATTATATTATATTTCGTTATTTTGATAACTCAGAAGCTACTAGTTAGAATTTCAGTTAAGATCCATGACAATTTTCAAAAAACATCGAGTGCTTCATAATTTACAGCAAATAAGGATGGTGTTCGTTTGAGATTTTGTTAACACGGGAAAGCCTTAAATGTCGTGTGAAAAACCCAAGTGTTTTAGAATATAATAATATGGTCCCTACAAGAAGCATAACTGCAACGATCAGAATTCGAATAAAATATTGCTGGTTAGAGAAAAACTGCACGAGGATGAGCCACGGCACGCACGACGAATCACTGACGCGCGGCGATTGTTTTACAAAATATGTATTATTATTTATTACAATGTTTACGGGGGCTGGCCGGTCTGTGTGCTGGCGAGGAAAACATTGACAACACTTGCATTGGACACGGGTGGCGTAAGCGTTTGTCGTGTACGGGCGATTAAATCGGGAAAATGGACTTGAATGAAAATGTAGAAATATTCCCTTAAAAATATACATTGACCCTCATAGGCACTATAGACTATATAATGAGTCTAATAAACGTCTTTATTTTCTATGTGTTTGAATAATAGGAGTCCAATAGACGAACGATTCCCATTAAGTTGCGATTACTGATTATAGATACTATATTTTAAGCATGCTCATCCCAATTTTTTTCTTTAATAGTAAATTTATACAAATTTTAAGTTTTAGAATTTATATGTATGCCTAAAGTCTATATCTTGAAATGTCTTATATTTTATGTGCTATTTTAAGAGTATCCTGTGGCTATTCTAACTTCTATTTTTCTAATGAGAACCCCCCTTTTTTTTTACTCAATATTATTTAGTGGATGATTTTCTTGATAATTTTAATGTATCTGAATCAAAATTCTATTGAGCAGTTTCTGAGTAATTATAATGTTTATACTTTGTATATATTAATCTTTAGAAATGGTTTTACAAAAATATAAACTATATGTTTACTAGCTGATCCCGTGCACTTTTCCCGTTATTTACCAACTCTATATGACTCAAACTTTATTCAATTCGTTATTTAATATTCGGTGTATGGTGTTCAAAATTTATCTTAACTCTTCTGTTGCCTGGAATAAAAATTCTGGTTCGTAGCAGTATACTATCAGGTAGGCAATCTACCTGCGGTAGATCGCGAACCCCGTGCTGTTTGTACGTAACTTTATAATTTGACTGTAAAGTATCAAAGTTATACCAAGCATGTCACTGAACTCCTCCTAAACGGCTGGACTAATTGTCAGGGCCGCATTTAGGGGGGAGCCCTGGGTACAACTGCCCCGGGCGCCAGTATTTTAGGGGCGCCAAAATGTTGTGGCCAGAAATATGCTTACTTGTGAATTATTAAAATTGTATAATTTTAATTATTTTAATAACAGTATTATATATATGGTATTATGCTGTTTGACATTTTTTTAATTAATATTAATTTGCATAGTTTTATATAATTTTATTTTATTTATTCATGAAATACCTACAACCTACTTAAATATGTTAAAAAAAAAAACAATTTATATGATGAATTATAAGCAAGGTTTAGGTGACATAAATTCAAATGTATCTTTGCGTAGAGAGGATCAAAATCTAAAAGGTTAATGAGGATCTATTTCCCATATTTTCCGTGGTTAGGCCCCATAGGGGGAGCAATTTTTTTTCACCGGAGCTTAGGGGGCGCAAATTTTTTTTGCACCGCGGCGCAATATGTCTAAATGCGGCACTGCTAATTGTGAATGCCGAGTCCGTCGACCAATATTTCCTCCTCATCCACGAATTGAATGAATATACTGTTTCACGGCAACCAATAATTATTATTATAATAAGCTTTAAAACCCATGGCTAACATTTATAAACAAAAATTTCCACCGTCAATCTCTAAATCCCCGTTTAAGCACATATCCTGGTTGGACCTAGGGGGTTGGTTTGTAGCCTATATGTTATTCTGTTGTATGAGCTATTGTAAAGTTTCATTAAAATCCATTCAGTAGTTTTTACGTGAAAGAGTAACAAACATACTTACAAACTTTCGCGTTTATAATATTAGTACTAGGTATTGGGATCATTTTTAAAGATTATTTATATTGATGGATTAATAGTAATAATTACTAACATTTTTAAATCATCTAATCCCCATATCTACTTAGCTCATTACCATAAACATATTATTCTTAGTACACATATTTATCTGATTCAAAAACTACTTGCTCAAATTTTGATTTAGATACATCAACATTTTCAAAAATAAAAATACCTGTTGAATAATTAAAAGTGAAAAAGGGGTTTCTTACTTAAAAAAATCAGAAGATTGTATTGTTACAGGATCATCCTTTAGTGGTACGAAAAATCTCAAGTATTTGAATATATGGTTTTCAAGTATGTTTGAAAATATCAAAAATCAGAATTTTGAGTATACGCATAATTTAAGCACAAAATAATAGAGTGAGCACTGAGCATGCTTAAAAATCACTCTGTATATTATTATTATTATTGCGTAGGTATATAATATATTATAATACAAGCAAGCCCGGTTTAAGGGGGGCTCCAGGGGGGGGGGCCTTGGCCTCCGGGCCTCGATAGTTAGAATGTACTTAGGGGCCTCAGATTTGTCCATTAGTTTTTTTGTTACAGGTTATTTTTTCGCATGGTTATTGCAGTGCTCGCGGGTATGAACCGGTTTCGCCTAATAAATTTAAAATTTAGTCATATCAGCTGTGCACCAATTGCGCTCGTTATTTTTTACGGTAAATTAAAAATGTATATACTTATATGATAATATAACCTATACCGATTGTGCTTACAGTTTTGTTTTTCTTTAATACCTATGAAAAATATATTATTTTCCAATCCAATTATATAAATATTAAATAATTGTTATTACACCATGCATCATACAAATAGCAGGAAATTATTATGTGTAATTTAGCTTCTATGTTGATCAATTCATTACTGACTACCGAGTGACCGTTTACCATGATGTCACATCCTGACTAGAAACGTATTCTACCTAAATCTATAGTATAATTTAGTGGCTATGATTCGTGTGTTGCTTAAGCAACACATAACACTTGGTAGGTGAGTGGGTGATTAATAATTATTTATTATACAATAACACAATATTATATATTATAGTGTAACATATTTTTTATTTATGTTGCACTATAATGAGTCATTGTATAATAAGTAATTATTAATCACCCAACATAACATAAATTTTAAAAAAACTAAAAAAATTTTAATCACCAGACATTTTAATAAAATACGAATACATAGCTATAATAGATAATATTTGGTAAAAATGAGTCTCAAATGTTTGTTATTCATTTTTGAGTTAAAATAAAATTAAAATAAAAGTTAAGATTTTGTATCAAACTAGATTTGTGTAAAAATTGCAGTTTTTCCCAAAAACATTGTTTAAAAATTGGAAATACAATATATGACCCTCTGATTGAATATTGATGATGTATCGATATATTTTTTGGTACCTATAGTGATGGGAATGATTTTTATCAAATTTTTATGTATTTAGCTATATTCAGCCATCCTTTGTGTGTAGGTGGGTCCTCAAAATTATCCCCAGCCACACATATTATTTTGGGCGTATGTAATTTGCGCCAAAAACAACCAAAAAAAAAAAATATATGTCATTTGCGCCACATCTAAAAATGTATTTTGGTAATTTGCACCACTATTAAAGTTTGTAATTTGCACCAAATAAAACTAAATAAAAAGGCAATATGTAATCTGCGCCATCGTGTACCTAAACAAATTGTAATTTGCGCCATTTTTCACCTTATTAAAGTTGTATTTTGCGCCACTAATACTAAATAGTCGTATTTATAAATCAGTCATATTATAATTATAAATAAATAAAACATATAATTTTTGAAATAAAATACCTAGCTACTTATAAAAATCCGTCATATTATAATTATAAATAAATAAAACATATAATTTTTGAAATAAAATACCTAGCTACTTATAAAAATCCGTCATATTATAATTATAAATAAATAAAACATATAATTTTTGAAATAAAATACCTAGCTACTTATAAAAATCAGTCATATTATAATTATAAATAAATAAAACATATAATTTTTGAAATAAAATACCTAGCTACTTATAAAAATCAGTCATATTATAATTATAAATAAATAAAACATATAATTTTTGAAATAAAATACCTAGCTTTCTACCTGCTTACTCAGCTTTTTTTTATACTTATAGCTTAAAGACGAAACTAAGCCTTTTCTGTCAATTTTATTTTGTCTGTAGTCTTCAAATATTTGTTGAAAAGTTTCCAAACGATTTTTGTTGATAGTAGATTTTCGCTTTTTAAGATATGTATACTTTTAATTTTAATCAAAGTTTCTGTTTGAAATCCTTTCAGTACGTCCAAAAAGTGATAAATAGTAGGATGTGGGTGATAGAACTCGGAATTGAAACGTGAATGATAGGATTCGCAAGCATTAGTAGTGAGACCTAGTGACGCAATATTCGAAGCCCAAAATTATTGGTGGAAATTTAGCCTCTTCACAGATATAAGTGTCAACTAAATAGTCAGCATATTTTACGTACGTATTATTGTATGTCTAATGCGTTATCAATAAATTTAGGTATCTGCTGGTAAATTCCAGCAATTCAAGTTAAAATTGTGGCGCAAATTACATAGTCCATTTCGTTTTCTGTCGTGGCGCAAATTACCAAAATTAATTTGTATATGTAGTGCAAAATACATTTTATATTTTTATATTTTGGCGCAAATTACATACGCACTTAAATGTACCTATCCTTGGCGCAAATTACAAGTAATAAAATTGGCGCAAAATACCATCTCCCATTATTTTGAGGATAAACGCCTATGTAGTATATTATAATATTATAATAATAATTGATTACCTATAACATTGGAAAGATTGCAAAGATTGTATAATATTGTTATTATGTATACAAGATATTATAACGCGATGTCTTGATTCTTCTTAGTTATTTTACATGACACGTGGTGGGTATGCGCATGATCCACGCCCGCGAGACTTGTTTCCCCGCCCTGTATCGATTGTGATGAAAAGGGTTAACGCGATTATTTTTTTCGCACGGTTTGTGCATGGTGTCGCGACTAGTATAGGCGCAGACGATCCTAAGTAACGAAGTGCGTTACCCCAGCAGCCGTACTTCCGAAATCATAAATATTAATCAAGCAGTATTATGTATTGTATTTTGTAAAATTATGTACAGCCCTCAACCCCGTTTCAGTTTCATCTTTCAGGAGCTGCGAAAACGTTACGCATACGTTGGGTCTCAAATATACATACACAGACTTCAGGTTTTACATCGTACACGTTTTTAACCAAATATAATATTATTATAAAACATAATATAGTTAATATTAATTAATAGTAGTATGTTTTAGTAGGTTCACGAACCCTGCAAATCCGGTGAGTCCGGCGACCCCGCCATGCATATGGTTCTAGCTGCGCGTGCGGAATCGGTTCGGCCGTGCCTCCACCACTCCTCTCCATGAGTGTTTTGCTGTGCAATGCCATGAGTGTTCATACCGTGAGTGGCGCCCCCCCCCCCAGATAAATAAAAAATAATATGGCTAACCACCTCTTAATTATCCCCTTCACTATTACAAACACGCCCGCACTTTTCGTTCTCGCTGTATACTTTTTTTTATTAGTATTTTACCGGCTATCATACAGATTATGATATGAGTTTATCACACTTTCATTATCTTTTTTATTATTTAAACCTGTCTACATTTCAATAATTCCTAATAAATTGTGCATATACATAGTATTATCACCGGTGTATTTTGCATTTTTATTTATCCGCTGTAAATGATAATAATATATGTGTTTAATTTCGCTATTTTAGTTTTCGGTCTTTTATAGTTTTGTAACTATGCAGTCATAGCTTCGCCGTTATTACTTTCGCTATTTCGGATGGATACCGTTGCACTGTTGCGTGCAAAAGTAACGGTCAGAAATAATTTCCATGTGATAAGCCTAGCACCCAGGGGTGGGTTTGATCCAGGCACTGGAAACGTTTGATTTTATCGATACTGGTTGCGGGTTCTGTTCTGGTGGGTACGTGAAAAAATATATTTAATGATTTATGAAATCTAAGCGTCAAAATTGGTGAGTGGTCGTACGAAGTGCTAAAAAATAATATAATATTCGGTACGATTTGCGGAAAGTGCAGGTATACGATAACTGCATGATGGAATGTTGAACAGGCGTCGTTCGTGGCCCTAAGACTGCCGCCTAAGTGCATAGCACTATATAATAATATGCACTACGTGGCTTGGGTTGGCTAGAGCCTAAAGATTACGTGACGTCCGCTGTCACTAGTTCCCGGATGGGTGACCACACGGGTTCGTTAAAGTGGCAAAAACCTTGCCACTATGCACGTGTTGCTGACCAACCGCCATTTTTATTGTATATTATACGCTTATATCGGTGGCCGCTCACCGCGGATGCAGCACCAGCGCGTCGTTCAAAATGGTCGGTTTTTATATATAGAAACTCCACGAGAGTCTGAACATCACCGAGGCAGAAGCACCGCGAGTGGACCATCATACTATCATTCCGTGAAATGTGTAAGCACCACTCAATACAACAACATTATTGCGCGCATAATATTATGAGACGGCGTATATACAATACATGCATTTGCGCTCATAATAATATAAACATACAATAATTAACAATTGATTAGTAATTACAAATTATTGTGCATAGATTACACAATGACGCCGACCACGAAAGCATAAGAAGCAATAAGAATTTAATATTTTAGTTGCCTTGGTCGTACACCACATCAGTGCAGTGTATTATAATTTTCTACACCAGTGGTTACCAACTGGTGGTCCGCAGAACCACACGGGTCCGCGGTTGCGTCGTACTGTAGTGATTCTTCATTTTTATTTTGTTTTAGTGAAATTATTAAATTTGTAGTCGTTTTAAATTCCGGCTATTTTTGGTCTATTGAAACTCGATTCACCGCCGCGAAAAAGGTAGATAATTAATTTGTTCAAATTTAAAAGTAAGTGTTTACAAAACAGGGGTCGCCGGACCAATTTAAGTTTTTGCTAGTGGTCCGTTAACTAATTGGGAACCACTAATCTAGTGGAGCCCACTGTTTGAGGCCGGATGCACACCAAAGCAGTGCGGAATGGGCGCGGGTTATTGCAGCGGGTCGTGGCAGTTTTTTTCACTGATTTGGAAATTGGAATGCATCGGTGTGCGGCCATATTTTACAACATTGAAACACTATGGACTATTCGTACATAATAGCATAAGAGCATAATACATAATATTATTATGATTTATGAACTTTGAAGTAATGATATATTATAACTTAGGTATTAATAACCCATAACAGCCAGCATAGGAATTAGATTTTTATGTATATTCTATATTTTGAATCAGGATAATATTGTAACGTTATTGTATTAATACACTATAATGGCGTTGTGTGTGCCAGTTTTAAGAAATAAAAGCTCATGCCCCCCCCCCCCCCCGTAATTACGTCACGTCTAGTAGGTGTATGTTTTGTGTCTATCCCAACACTTTTCTCGTTCCTAGATCCGCCTGCGCCCAAAGCGATCACGTTCGAATCCGATACCTATTTCACGCGATGATCAGTGGCGGCGCCTCGGGTGGTTTTGTACTACTTCTGTAGTTCTGGGAGTCTAAAGACTCGTATAATAGTCTTAGTTTTTTTTTCTAATAGATGGGCGAACGGCTGAGTGGATGTTAGATAGGAATAGGCATTCGGTTTAGAATTTGGTAACGTACGGGTGGGTGGGTGGATGAAATAATAATTGTTTGATGGATATGATGATAATATTGTAAGCTCGCGCGGCCGCGGCACGGTGGCCTCACCCTATAACGCGCGTCATTAAAACCGGCGTGTAGCTGGTACCTCGTAGTCTACCGACGCCGCCGCCGCGTATTTCGTGGTCTTCACACATTATATTATTGTTTTTATCGCGTCGTAACGATATCATTATTATCGTGCGTGCGTGTGCGTGTGACGGGTGATGGGTGACGGGTGACGGGTGTCGTAGTAAGTAGTATGATTGTATTCGTCGTCATACTATTATTATAATAATGATTATAATATGATTATACGACGATGTGCGGTAGTGGTGCACCGTCATGTGGTTGGTGCGTCGGGGGCCGCGGGGGCACTAAGCGGTGTCGTAGGGGGGAATGCGGCGGCGGCAGCGACACGCCGTGTGTGCGCGCTGCCGACGGTGCGCAGTGTGTTCTTTTTATTTACTAGTGCCGGACACGATGGGCTGCAGACAGCGCGGTCGATGCACCGACTCGCCGCACACGATCCGACGACGACATGGTGTTCAAAGGTGAGACGATCGCATAACTTTTACTTTAACCGTATGTTATATAACATTATCGTGTAGTGGTAGACACAGTGGCGTGCCGAAGAAGGTTTTTCCGAGGGCCTTTGCCTCAATCCTCAAATGGGCGGTTGTGTGGATAAAATGCAAAAATATACAAAACATATATCACAATAAATAATATGACGATTTTATATTTTTACCGTAAAAAAAAAATTTTAATTTGGTATGTAAAAAATCATATGTCGGGTAGACGGGTCCTAAAATTTTTGTTCAACGAGGATTCTAAAAATTGTTCGGCACGCCACTAGTTAAAGAATTTTTGTTTTTATGTGAATAAATATATGATTCGCCGCGTAGGCATAATATTATAATATCATAACGTATACGCGTGCCGCGTCCATGTGCAGCGTGCCAGCGCGCGATGTCTTTTAGACTTTAACTCATTTCCGGAAATACGGTGTATTTGTACATCCTAGACGAGTTTATGAATCACGGAATCCCATAATCTTGCTATGATCTCCTCTGTCTGTCTGTTCTCTAACTGTGAAACTGTTTAAAAGTATATGATATATGTATACTTACGCAACTACGTACTGTACAAAAATAGGTATTGCTCTTTTGAGGTCCGAATGTTCAATAGTGATGGTCGTAAATCAATATTTCGTGTAGTGTATAGGTAGCTTAGTTTAAGCCGTTTAAGGTAAATAGTCCAAAAAAAATTGAGTCAAATCAAATATGCCGTATAAAAATTGCACATTTATCTATCTATAATCCATAAATATTATGTACTTACCTAAGTTGTATGACTAGTATTTTTAATTTTAATCAACTATATAATATTATCATCTTTGCGTTATGACATATTATTAATAATGGTTTCGTACTGACGTAGCGTATGCGTAAAATGTTTAAAGTAAAACATCAAGCAGGTGAATAATTTCACGATCGCGAACTTAGGTAATACCACTAATAAGTACCCATAAAAATAGTGATATTACATTGTTAAATATATTTCTTCGGTAAAAAAAATATTGATTTATTAATTATGGAGTGACCAACTCAGACACATTATATATTACAAAATGCGACTTGTGGTGATACTGTCGTCACAATAATAATTGTAAAATGATTTTCAAAACTATCCAATTTTCATGAATTTATAAGGATAAATATTTTTTAGGATAGGTAGGTAATAATAACATTATCCAAAAAAAAAAATCAAATTGAATACAATGCATCGCACTTATCGGTGTGGCTTATCAAAATTGTGTTTTATTGGTCTCTTCAACCGTTATGCCGATCTACGGTTGGCCGATTATACGACGTACCAACGACGTACCATTTTCACTCGAGGATCGTTCTGAAGTCTCCCGAAATGACGAAATCTTATCGGTTGTCGTTAAAGATGGTGACCTATAAAGTATTTTATAATTTATAATTTTATTTCGATCGTCAGATTTTCTGGTGTTATGCCTATATATAGAGAGAGAAATGGGGCAAAGGGAATAGTAAATTTATTGATGCATACTCGACAATACAAATCTTGAAAAGGATCGCTTAGAGAATGGACTGGATGAGTATGAGTGAGCGCTAACTTCAGAAATAAAAAATCATTTACAATCATACAAACTAAAAAGTTACAAAAATATATAATTTTTGTAAGTGGACCGTTTGTTAATTTTGGGGCGCATAATAATAATATAGATATCAATGAATCACCCTGTAAATCGGGGCTAGTAATATTTGAAATAAAAATATCACTCATTATCATTATTGTTATTATTGTTACATACCTACTATATTAATATAATTTTAATAAATTGTATTGTAAGTGTAATATACCGGACGCAACGTCACATCGTGCCTTGCTGCAGTGATATGTGTAGATTATAATAATATGTGTATCTACGCAAAGAAAAATTATTTTGAACAGTTTTTTTTTTATTTTTATTATTATGATATTATTATTTTTTTATTATTACGAGTTATATAATACATCAAGGTCGGGTCAAAAACACCCCGGAGCTATATATATTTGAGTGTAATTCTCTTCTTTTTTTTTTATTTTATTTGTTTTACACTATCTATATCATTATTATTTCAAGATCGCCTCAGCTGATTTATGTTTGATGTTTGAAGTCTGAAATTCTGAACACAATCAGTTATAAGATCGGCGTTTGAGGTTTTATACCTTTGTCTTATGCTTATGTATACATATATAATATATATAGTATTTTATACAAACACACATGACACACACGTACGTAGTATTTATTACGGTTTGTATATAATAATCGTCGAGATTAGACACTTGTTGTCGACTGCTGCGGCACGATATGCGGTAAACCCTCGACTCTCGGGGGTTTATCGGACACACGACTGTCGTAAATTGTTATGGCGAAACAGTGGAAAAACAGCCACTGCATAATGAAACAATATATACCTATGTTATAATCTTGAGTTTCACTGTGTAAGTAGGCATTACGATTTCAGGCGTAGCTATAGCCCTCGGAATCAAAACCACAGGATCCGCAATACCTATCGCTGCAGAAAAAGTACCTATCTATAATAATCATTATCATATTATGTGTTGTGATATACATCCGATATATCGTCGACGTCGTGAAAAAAAAGTGTGTTATGACGTGATCATTCTTATAATTTTAAATGTATATGGCTTGATAAACCCAAAATGTATAGTAGTTATACCTGTAGGTAAATCACAACGTTTTGTGTCGGATCAAATTGAATTACGAAACATTTCGGAAACGCGACCTACAAAACACGTGTATCTACCTATGTACGTGGACGTAATTTAGGTATAATATTTTGTCGACGACGGTCAACAGAAATGCAGCATATAGGAAGGCAGTATCACATTAATAACACAGGGGACTATAATATATAATATGCACAGTAGCTTCTTTCGGATATTCACGCTTGTTTATATAGACACATAATATTGCAAAATTATTTATACCTTTAAACGCAAAAATTGTCTGCGCTCGATATAATACTATAGATTTGTTTATTTTTAGTTAACTTTCGACCGGTGCATAATTATATCATCAGACATAATAATATATCCACGGCTATATTTCAAATATTCCATATTGTTATAATAATAATAATAATATATAGACACTGCTCGGGCTATGTAGCTAAATATAATATTTAAAATGTTATTATTGTAATGTGTTGCGAAATCATGTCGGTTGGTCAGCACTTAGCTGAAACGGGTGGTCTTGAATAAAGAAGTGCAAACAAATTTTAGCGCACATCGTTTCACTATAATAATATGCACGCGATATATTATGCATATATTATATATTATTATCGGTATATGAGATCAGCGCATTGGTAGCATAATGTCTTATAATATTATTATTTATTATTAATGAACGTCATTATATTGATTGCCACGGCCACCAGTTGTTCGCTGACCGCCGACATTCATCTTCGCGTGAGACGAGTGAATCGTTTTACTCGTCCTGTTTAAATTAATTGTCAATTTGATGTTTCAAATCGTTTAAATGAACTTTTATAATATTGTACAGTAACCACGCGTGCACTATATTTAGATTGTTTATAATTTTGCCAAAATTTTGGTGTAGTTCACGTTCCTATTGCAACAGACAACCGTTTAATCATAAATCATTCACACTTTGCGTTTAAGATTTCCAACGGTATTTAATACATAATAAATTATGGTGTAAATTGATAAATTTTATTATGTAAACCACTTATCCGTGTTTAAATTTAAACGTTAAACAACAAAAGTTATACGTATATTATCAAATGTATCATAATTATTTTTGCATCCACGTTATATTTTATTCTAGCAAACTTATATGTATATATTTCTTTTAACATATTTTAATGGCACGATATCAAATTCATTTTTACCAAAAGGTTTTAAACGTAGCTATTATGCTTTAAAAATTAAAATTATTTTTAACTGTTTGTTATTATGAAAATATTATTAGGTGATCAAAATGATTAGTATATTTGAGGATATTTGTTTAAAAATATATCGTAATACTAATTTTATTGGCTACAACCTATAATATTACCTACAGACTTGTATTTTTTTTTTTTACCGCCTATAGTATATAATATTGATCATCGACATTACGCGATATACGAATTTTATACGAATGATTAATCATCGTACAGCTTAGAATATATTACGCTGGTTGTCGTGTTTAATGTATTTTCACAATATTTATCTTGTTTATTCTTGACGAAATGAAGATAAATAATTTAACTTAGGTATGACTGAAAATAATTACGATAAATATCAAAACACCATTCTTCAATTACTAAATCTATAGCTATAAAGTTATTTAAAATAGTAAACATTTAATGTATTAACATTTTTATTGTTTTATATAATTTAAATTTATAATTTTTAGTAGTTGATGGTGTCTGGTGTACTGTTCTGATTCTTATTAAAAATGTCCTACTAAAAATAATTGTCTTTCCTTTTAATTAAAATGTTTAATTCTTTACAACTGTTCATCGATATTGATGTACCTACTGTTAAATTTGAATCTTTTCGGTTTTGATAAATTATTTTTATTTTTGAGAAGATTAGGGGAGAACACAAATGTATTCTAGCTTTTAGTTGAATTCAGATATTTTTATTTAATTATACTACCAATGTTGCACTTTTAAAATGGTGTAAGCCATCGAGTATTTTAATTTTGAGAATATTACAGGTGACCAAGCATTTTATTTAATAGACTGGACATCCATAATTATTAATAAGTACCTAATTACTAACTAAAAAAATGATTTTTAATATATATTCGATAAGAATTTTATAACACTTTTAGATTGGTCGTCTTGAGATTATTATACATTCAGGTTTCAAATTAAATCAAACATCAGTCTAACCGTACCTCGTGTTTGTTTCTATATTATAATACGAGTATCAAGTTGAGATATTAATACTGTTCGAAATAATGCGCGGAAAGAAATTTGTTTTTTAATTTTTTTATTAGGACTGAGGTCACTAGCCTGTAGGTTGGTAGGGTTGGTACAGTAGGGCTGGGATGGTTGGTACGATCGGTTAGGAACATTTGTTTATGTGGCAAGGTTTTTGCGCACTACGAACCCGGGGGGTGGTCACCCATCCAAGATCTAGCGGCAGCGGTCGTTGCTTACTCTCAATCACGTCACGTAATTGATTTCAGCCACTGTACCGCGCCAACCCACAAAGAAATTTGTAAAAACATTGGAATACCGAATAGGGATATTGTAATTTGATATTTTCACAGTTTATTTATTCCAGCGGTATTTAAGTAACTAAGAAAATCTAATAAACAATAGATTTTATAATAATACTTTTTATACTTTTAATTGATTTGAATACAATTATAATGTATGTAATTATAATTTATATAATTTAACATTATATTATATTATCTTATTTTTTTATATAGATTTCCAACTGATGATTTCTTTTTTTGATATTTTTGTTAAGTATATCACGGAGTATATCATAATTACAGCTTTTGTAGTTGTAATAGTTAAAACCATATTTAATAGTTACAGTAAATTAAGTAAAACGTGCATGATTTTTTAAAAATTTTGTTTTAACAAAAATTAACCACGGAGTTTATTTTAAAAGTAAAGTTGTCCCTGTGATTTATAGTAAAATTCTACACGACTTCTAAATTTAAAATTTAACTGTTTAAGCTATTTTGAACTTTGATTAACAGTGTATTCAATATACGTAAAACATTACAGACATCATAATAAAACATGGTAAAATAATAATAATAATATGAAAGTAATTCTAAATCCTATGATAGATTACTGCGCCGGTTAATTTAAAGGAGAATGTTGTTTCTCATGTTAAGAAAATAATATCTTAATAAATCAACCAAATTGTATAAGTAATATCCCTTTTGAATAAATTAGAAAAATATAATATAGGTAGGTACTTACCTAATATAATGAAAATATTTGAACATAGAAAATCGACATACATGTAATATTATACTGAACCTCGCGTTATACGCGTATTTCACTCACGTTTTTAACGGTCATCAATTTTGAAATTTTTTCTAAAAACTAATGTTTATCGAATAAACGTGTATTGCGTTTTAAAATTTCAATATTGAAATACTATAAAAATAAAGCCACCGTTTTCTATGTAAAACGAATGAATGATCCTTGTGCTTTTATGTGTCTATAACGTCATAACATGAGGCTATAAAACAACGTCACGTGTAACAAAAATCCATTTCCAATGTTTTCCTCGTTTACATAATCACACAGTTGTTAGTCACGAGTATATGAGTGGGTTATAGACATTAAACGTATAAATTGTATTGAGGTAAAAAGAAAAAAATCACACACTATACTAACCCCGGAAGTACGGCGATATATATGTGTAGAAAACTCTCCTTGTGGTGATAATCGTAAGCGGTGGCCTGTGAGTTTTTGACAGCAGAGGTACAGGTGGTTAACAGTAATAATATGTTGAAAAGTACTAACGTTTTTGATAATACATTTTTTTCTCAACTTTTATTCAATACCTACGAGACAAAATATTTAAAAAATAATATTTTTTTTTTTTTAGTCTTATCGCTATTATAATAATTAGGTTTTCACTTTTTGAATTACAGCAAACTTTGTTAATATCTCGTGCCAAAGCAGAATATTGCTCTGAGAATTTTGATGAATACAAATTAAATTTCAATCGTGTAATAATTAATTAGTTATAAGTGTTATAAGTGTTTAAAGTTTAGATGTGCGGAGTAATAGTCCAAATTTTTTTGAGTTCCAAAATATTCTGCTTTTAAAATGTGCTGTTGTAAATTAATGTTGTCATTCAAAAAGGTAATTTACCGTGTAATAATATTACAGGTAAACGGTAGGCACATGATACGTATTAATTATAAAATAATGTTATAGTAAGCTTTATCTTAGCGGAATGAGTTAACATTTTTTAAATATTATTATGATACATCAGATTGATCTCAACCCTCCCCCCTTCCAAAATATGATATTTTGATTTTTTGCGTATTATCGTAATATACCGCCGTGAGTCGACAGTCAGCAGCAGGAACGCAATGGACCTTGATTTTGGAACATTAATGTATGTAGATATTTTAATATACATAAATAGTAATATAATATAATTTAATAATCATAATTTTATAATTTAATTCTCCTATTCAGCATAACGTTTTCGGTTACGATCTGATCCGAGAAGCCGCCTCAAAAACAAAACGAAATACACACATGTCATAATATATAATTTATAATTACTACTATTCTATTGCTATTATTATTATTATTGTCAAAATTGGTCGTGACTCGAGGGTCGCTGCGGGTGTCCGGCGGCAGCTGAGACCGCCGATCTCTATATACGTGTACATAATATTACCTATTATTATTATTGAACCTACGCAGTTGATGGCCGGCCGAAATAATTAATTGGACGTACCGGAAAATATTGTAGCGTCGTCCGACGGTCTCGCGCCGCGGCGGGAAGGCGATCGACCATTATTCATCGAGCGAGGGCGGGCGCGTCACACGTCCGCATTTTACGCGTTATTTTATAACCCATCGCAATCGTGCGACGAGTTTAGAGTATACAACAAGTTGCGATCTTATATTATGTATAATATTATCATCGACGTGTGGGAGTATTGATCGTATTTACGCGTCTTTCATGGATACCTACCGGATTTCGGGATGTGATCCATATACCGGCAAAAACGAAAGTCGTATAGTCAATAATCACCGTATATTATTAACGGACGTTGTTTTAACTTTTTCCGTCGGTCGCACCAGGCCCGGATTGAACCGGCGAGCTACCGAGAAAATCTCGGTGGGCCGCGTAAAATTTGGGCCGTTATTATTTTTGGACAAAAGTAGTCTAGTATTTTTAGATAGTGATATAGTAAAATATAGATCCAAATACACGGTTAAAACAATAGATGCGTCAGCTGTATAATACTGATGTATAGTGTATTGGTTATTTAATCCTCAAGAATTGTCAATCGCGATAATACACGCTAGAGCAGTAAAGATAGAAATTTAAAATCTCGGTGGGCCGAAAACTCTCAATCCGGCGCTGGGTCGCACACACGATTTAAGACAGATAAGATCCTATCTTAAACCGTGGTCGCACAGTAATAACACAGAATAGAGAAATATAATATACTCATTACCCATAATAATTATAATCATTATTATCACGTTGGTCCGGTCGGTACGTTTTTCGAACAAACCGTCGCGTCGCGTCACCGCCTCCTCCGCGTCACACGTGTTCATCCGTCTGGCATATCAAGACTCTGTTCGATCGGTGGCACAGTCATTGACAAGACTCGGGTGATTCAGGCGTGTGCCACGTTTTCGCGTCTCGCGTGATGTATTTATTTTATTTATTATGATAATATGTACAACAATCGTCGTTGTCCCTTAATTTTTTTTCTCACCTAAATAGCCTTTCGAAACTGTAATTTGATAGTGTAGTTTTATAATATTATAATATTATTATTATTATCATAATACTAATCATGTCGTAAATCACAATGTTTTATGGTTTAAAACCAGTAAGCTACCTTTAACAATATTAACGATCGGCAACATTATTAAACTATAAGTAGCTATTTCGAAACTAAAAAAAAAAAAACAATAATTTATTATGAAGTATTACAATTTTAACACTCTTCATATATAATGACGATGGGTTGACTATACATTTATACAGCGTAGGTATGGGTGTTTGGTGGCGTATAGATTTTATAGAATTTTAAGCGACTAATATATATTATGTATACGGGATGATTGTTTTATCAATTATCACGAAATCCAAAGTTAAGACGAACGGTGTAGTGCACCACCATTTTTCTGCAAAACACTTTTAATTCTTTAAGTACCAATGTATTATATTTATATATTATTGCCTATAGTAATCAACTATACAAGTTAGGAATTAGATTTTATTATAACTGTTGTAATGACTTCAAAGTCTTCAATATTAAGTACCTAAATAAAAAAAATGCCCTGATACTTATTAGCCCTCCATATTTATCGTTGTGAAATAAACGTTTTGTGTTAAAATAATTGTACAGGTAGGTACTTCGCAGATTTTGTACGGAGCAAATCATAATAATCATAGACCAAATAAAAATAATAACATATTTTTAATAATATTGTAACAATAATACAAATTAATCAGTTCATAAACGTGTTAGTCCTCATGCGTCTGTCCGTATAATCTGTACTACCTATAGGTAGGTTATAGACCTACGACTGCGCTGTGTCACAATTGTATACAAATTTTGTATCATATCTTATACGTCATATTCGAAATACAGCACAAAACACGATAAATTATAATATACGACCTTTTACATTTTAACACGTGAATAAACAGTATTATCTGCATATTATCTCACTGCAACGTAATAACGTCATCGTTATATCGAGGGGGTTGGTTTACGGGGCCTCACATTCGGGGTCGTCTCCGAGGGGTCCTGCGTGTTTCTGACTTTTTGTGTCAACGGTGTGTGCGTCCGACGTATATAATAGTCGAAGCTATAACGCGGTCGTTTTTTTTTTTACCGAATATCATACATTATTATCGCTTTTTAAGGTTCCGTTTTAGATCGTAAACCCGCCTATCGTCTCCAGTTTAATGTCCCTGCACTACTTTGTAGTATGGTATTACGTGTGTACTATTGTGGGTGTATATTATAATATTATACTTCACGGTTACACTCGCGTGTAGTCGTGTAGACAAATCCACACCTAAATAAACGCGCAGACACAATACTGGCATACGCACTATACACACACGCACACATTTAGTATACAATTTATGTGTGTGTGTTGGTGAGCCATAGCAAAGAATGTGGATTTCAAAAATAAGAAACGTTTTTATCGAACAATTTTTTTCCTTTAATTATTTCCACATAATATACATCTATTGTTAGTTTTTTTACCACGCAAAATTGAATTAAAACACGTTTTTGTTAATGAATTTAACATAAAATTAACATTTGTATAATTAAATAATCTTGAAAATCAGATTTCAAACTAGATAATAGTCTGTACATACTTATATCAATAAATGACACTTAAACATTTTAAATGTGTATATTTAAATAGTTACGTACCTATTCTACATTTTTATAGATATATATAATTAAAGTTAAAATGTAATCTATTTATTATCTTGTAAAAAAATGTTATATAACGAAAAATACCTCGATTTTTATTAATTGATAATATTCGAGTTCAACTTACTATAATTATTCAATGGCTTGTTTCATTAAACGATTTGCATCGACTATTTTTGATACGCGGGTCTATATGGATGGTATACAACTTTCTAGTTTTCAATTTTTTACAGCGTTGCACCAAATTCGTCATAAAAAGTAATTAAAAATTTTATTTGTATTCCAGCCAGTCGTAAAATAGGTCGAAAACTTAAAACTAGAGTATCACTTTTGCTATTGGTCTGTTTAGCAATGCCAGCGGCTGCAAGAGATAACGATTTAGACTTCACGGCCATGCCCATTACCTCGTTAACCATAAGACACTGTGGTCATATTCTAGTGAGTATCAATGCTTGATATTTATATTATTTTGGAATACTTCTTCCCTCACCACCTGTACACTGTTTACCACTTGCATTTTGTTTAGATAGCCGCGAACGCAAAAAACAACGAATTATACATGTCTACGAAATCCCGCAATCCTACCGAAGAATCGATAAACTTAAATAGAAGCAATGACATCAAGATACTGAAAAGGGTCCGGACGCAACTAAAAGTAGCTAGAAACCATTTTCGAAATAACCGAGAAGTAATCGCACGGCTTTATTCGGATGTAAGTATATTATAGCCATTGACTGAAAAGCGTATAAATATTAGGCATATCGCATATATTATAATTCCATTGTTATAAAAGATTTTTAAAATCTGTACGTTTTTATTATTGGTAATTAAATCTCTGATAATATGAAACATTATCACTAATCGAACCGTTTATTGCTTTGACCTATACATTTCCAATTATTTATTTATCGTAACAATAAATAAGTACCTACCTATGTATATACACATCACGATGACATTAATCGAAAAATCATTACTGTTGTAAATAATTGCACCCGAGGTCAATTATATGTATTATTCAACATTAAATATTTAATAATATTATATACTGGCCTATTAGACCGATAAATTCAGAGTCATTTAGTCCAGCATATCAGACCATCATTTAACTTACGCGAATTTCAGTGCACCTGCTATAGCTTATATATTAACTCTCATCGAGTCAAGAGCTCAACCGTTCTTGTATAATGTTATTGAACCAAGACGATGAAACTATCTGCATAAAGTAGAAAAAAATCCGAAACGAATGATATTCACATTATCCGTCTGCCACTCTACAGGTGTTTAATTACAGTCGGGATCTCTGGCGGGAGTATATTATATTTACATATACATTTTCTGAAATAAAATTATGTGCAATTTAACGTGACATAATATTATATTATTATATCATTATAATGCGTTGTGTCAGCGTTTTTATGGATCTTTAAACAGCAAAAAATATTTACCCATGTAACGTATTTTAAAATATAATAAATCAATGTTTAAAGTGTTAAAACATAGGGTTTTTTTTTTGTTTTCCCTCCGAAACTGCGTTGACGATGTATTCAAAGATAAATAATACAATACAAATATACGTTTACTGGTTTACAGGTAAAAACTGTGATGCAAACAAATTATCATTACGAGTGGTTGCCCTCTCAGTCACTGGTTTGGTACAAGAAACACGTCAAAAAGCTTGACAAGGACACCAAGGTGAGCACAATCAATTGAAATTGTTACACATTATGCGTAGCAGTTATATTATATAATATTATTATATAGGTAGGTAGGTATACTCTGTTCAAAAAATAACATGATATTTTGATACCTTGAATCGAAATTAATTATATAAATATTGTATCAAAATTCTAAGTGATGCGTTTGAGTGCTTTCCGTTTTTACACAAAACCATTTTTGGTCGATCCACTGAATATTATGGTCATAGGAAGCAGCGCATTGTCTACTTAATATAATATATAACAATTTATTAATAATTATTATTATAATATATAGCAGGATGGTAACGTAATATTTTATTCGTTGACACCCACTTAGCGGAAATTACGTGAACATTCTAAAGTTCTAGTCAGAGTCCGAACAAATATTTGTGGCATATTCCGTGAATACAAAACGTCTACTAAAACAATTCCGTGATTCCCACTGATAATAGAATAATAAGACTAACGAAATCCAAACACATGCCATCCGATGCATTATCACATAAACATTCGCATACATGGTTTATACCGCTGCAGTACTTAAGGATGCAATAATATTGGGCATTAAAAGAATGTTTATACCGAAGATAAATGCATTGTTAGAAATATATTTTGTATATCCGAAATCCCGTCGACTGGTAAACATCTGTACACCCTGTATAACAACGCTAATAAATTATTTTTCATTATACACCGCGTAAAACCATGTGGAAATTAATTTCAAAATTACTTTTCTGGTTTGGTTGTATAACATAAATAGGTATACAAGTATAATATATTATAACACCACACTCTCGGTTTAGGAGTGGTGTATTTCGAAATTTTTTCGACGTAAAAATAGCTTTCGATTTTTTTTTTTTTGACAAGAACGCGTTTAGTTTCATTAAATCGCAACAGCCCTGAGGACTACACCTAACGGTAAATGAGAAGGCCGGAGGGTGATAAAAAAATAAAAAATACTTGTGAACAAGAAGTAGGAAGTAATAAAATCCAAACGACATCATTACCAACGACGTGGTATCACTAAATTACAAAGTAATAAAAAACAATATATTAATAAAATATCGTCTATAAATTAGGGTCAGTATTGCGTTTGGAACGTGGAACATCGTTGCGACCATACTGAGTGGCAATTCCGGTGAGCTATTTAGGGGCGACAATTATTAACAATCTGTGAGATAAATTACTGTTCCACATAGTTCGTGTAAGTGATATATTATATTCGATACGGCGACGGGTGCCAGAATTGCTAAAAAGTTTAATAAACATATTTTTTAGCCCGCGCGTGTGCACGAAAAAAAACTGAATTATTACCTCATTAAATTGAATAGGTTAGTGGGATGATCTACATATTATTAATAATTAGTGTCAACGAAACACGTTGGTAAAATATACAATAATATATGTGCTGTCGTAACGCGTGTTACGCATCGTTTACAAAATGCCATTTTTGTTCTACTTAATAACTGCCAACTGATGCAACGACGAAACGTAAACGAATTTATATTGATTATGTATTGGTTTATTTTTTCTAAATATGTCTTAAAAATGAAAAATATTTTAATTGTTTCTTTTTTTTTTAATGTTACTTATCTTATAATATTAATTAAGTCTATGGAAGATTATGACGTATCGTAAAATTGATAAATCATTCATCATATTTTATCAAAATATAAATTTTTTGATTTTATTCACACAAATAATTATCATTCATACTTTGCACATTTCGAATGGCGTTTCTTAATCGCAAACACGAATTAATTCCATAATAATCTATATAAATATAAATATTTCTTCTTTCCCTCTATCTTGTCCCCTATAGACTTAACAATTACTAGATCGTTTTCAATGAAGTGCAGATATCAATAGATTTTTCGAGACTTGGGGAGGGTTTGTTGCTTCGTATTTCAACCCCTATTGATTGATATAGGGTGGCACACACATACATTTTGTTTCGGCCAATGAAAATCGAATATTTTTTGTTTATTTATAGGGCTATTGGTTATAGATAATAAAACAGTGATTATGATTGGATATAGGTTTCTGTATCTACATTGATAAAACGCAATATTTTTGGATAACGCAATTATCCACAACCAAGTCTATCAAACTAATGTTTCTGAAATTTAATACACAGGTAATCCTATACCCGAGGGTGTGCAACTTGAGGCCAATTTTTCAATTTTTTTAACTTTAAAGGGGGGCTTACATAGGGATTGGTTGGCTTACAAAAAACGTAAATTTTTTTGCTTGTATAGGGTTGTTATTGGTTACATAAAATGAAATAATTTATATAATAATTGTATATAAATAATAAATATAGGTATAATATAATACATGTAATGTGTATATTGTATTTAGTCAAAATCCCTTCAATTGCTGTGTCAAAAATATGTGTACTTTACATTTAATGGAGCTTAAAGCAGGATAAATCAACTGGCATTTTAAAAGTCACGTGGAGGATCAGCTGGAAAAATGGGGGATGGAATGGCTGAACGGACTACGGCGTTGGTTGTAAAGCGCACCGTCGCCGGTTCGAATACCGGCCACGGGCGGCATCGCTCTCTGGGCAGGCAATTATCTATACGGCGAGACCGCCATCCCCCAACCAAGCATGGCAGAAATCTACAGGTGCCCAAATAGAAATTCTGCCAAATAGGCGTCTGAACTAGGCCTTCGGATCTACTTCCGGCATAGCGCTATACGAAAAAAAAAGTTAGAAAAATGTTCAGCTGAATGTTTGTTTGTTTGTTCTCTATATTTTATACACAATAACTACTGTACTGTTTAAAAAAACATTATATCAATACATTCCTCGGAACTCTGAGGATTATTATAACTTACATCTCTAATAACCCCAATGGGTTACAGCAATATAGGGTGGCTCAATAATTTAATTTTGGCTCGCAGAAATTTAATTTGTTTGTTTATTTAAATGGTTGCCTTTGGTTACAGATTATATTTTGCCCATTGGTTGTAAAAAATAAAATAGTTATTATGATTGGGTATAATAGTATAGTTATTATTGACCGGTATTATTTTACATTAATTGTTTAAAACAACCCCAATAACTGTGTTAAAAATCTGCGTAGTTTACATTTCATAGGGCTTAAGAATGTATAAATCCACGGGAAATTAATTTGTCCCGGGAAACTATGTGGAAGGTCAGCTAGTTGTATAACATTTTGTCATTTATACGCTAATATCTATTATATATAAAAGTGTGTGGTTGAAGTTTATACTCTATTATACTATTCAACTGAACATTTTCAACTGAAGCATAATGGAAATAATATATAAATATTATAATAGATATTAAGCTAATGTACAGATATTATTAGTCGGGTTATATCTAAATAATATATACCCAAATCCACAGTTTTTGACCAATCGTCATCGAATTTGGCACAAATATAATATCGTAACAGCTATAAAACATAAAAGGAAAAGTATGGCCCGGGTCGCAGTAGCGTACGCAGGATTTTAGTTCGGTTATAGTTTTACCTAAGAATAATCACAGACGCGTGACGCGGGGCGGGGCGGGGGTTAATAGTTGCTTAACAGTTTTCAAAAAATACTTGAGATACATTTTTACGATTCAATGGAAGGTTTATAATAGATTGAGCCAGTTATTTTAGAGTGGCTTATCCGATATTAATAATATTAAAATCATCTCGCTTATTTATGCTTTCTTTTGGTTAGGTCAGGTTAGAAGGCACATAGGAAAAAATTTAAAAAGTTATTTATGAACATTGTTAAATTAAAATAATAAGCTATGAAGTTTCATCAATGAATGGGTTCTTCACTCAAGTCATTCTATATCACTTTCGCTTATTGTAAAAAAAATAATTTACAGAATATGAAATATATTTATAATGAGCAAAAAAAATAATAATAAAAAATATGTGATATTATGGAATATACAGTTTTAAATTAACTAAACAATTTTTTTTAATGTGTGGTGTTATATTTTCTAGGTGTTTATACTTTTGCCTGTGCTACGGGATTCATTGCACAATTTTTCAGTAACGCTCGAACAAATGCGACTGTTCAGCGAAACACATTTAATATCCAATTACACAATAAGAAAACTTATGTTAGACGATCTATCCAAACATCTTATCGCAGTGAGTTATAATTTAAATTAACCATCATTCAGTTAAAATAGTACATAATAAACATAACATAATAAATCTTAAAATACCCGAAACCTATATATATAGGTTATATATACTTACCTACTCACATACAGCAGGGGACTATTTCAGCCATATCTTGGTCCGTTCTTTTTATGTTAAAATAATTTGTAAATTCCTGAGATATTACCCGGTGTTCACGACAATATTGAATCACTCGCGGTATCTATACGCGCAATTGACTTGGCAAAATCCTTTCGGCTCAGTGCGGGGACACATTATTATATACCACGACTGCGTATTATATACCTACCTATTATGGCGCGTAATAAACCCCTGTAGGCTGTAAGCCGCCGTGTCTGGTACTCGGTTGTAATAAAATCGACACAAATAATATACATATTATAATTTATTATATTATACACGTTTTGCAAGTACGTCGCTCGGTGACAATAGTGCGCTGATCAAGGACCTCCTACGTTGCACCTGGTATGCACGCGTATAATAATGTTATAACTATGTATACCGTCATATACACATAAATATAATACGCGTATCGTGTATACCTATCTATATAGGTATGAGTATATTATAACCTATACGATTGACGAACGCACCCCGTCATCGCCACACGTCTTTCGCGACTTCGTATTACTCGCGGGCGTATACACGACGAGTATTAAGTAGGTACCTATATATATAATTTGAGTAAGCCCGGCAGTGGCTATATACATTGTTAGACATGAATGGCTGCTGCACCGCGGTGCACCAGACATGAACTGCAGTGGCCACGGCGGACGGTTCGCATAGCGTTTACCGTCAAAGTGTAAAATATACTATACCTATATATACCTATATACGTATATAGGCACTGCTGACTTCTGACGACTTCGCATAATATGATGAAGCCACATTTAGTACGAACGCGTCGGCTACGTCGGAACATACGCACCGTATACGAATATATTATATAGGTATATACACACATATTATAATAATAATAATACGAAAAACGCCGTACCTATATTATACGCTGCATCACCACCCGCCGGGCTCGCGACGACTGCCGGCGGAACACGTGTTCTTTATAATGCTCTCAAAAACACACACACTCACACAAGTATAACATAATATTATACATGTATATAATATAAGTACCCGCGTGTGTATATATATACTTGCAGCGGGCTCTTCGGTCGGCGGCGTCGGACAATGAGATTGTTTTGGGGGGCTGCTGCAGCAGTGCGGGGCTTCCGTTTGTCTGACCTGTCACTGCCGCAGTACGGTGTGTATACGTGATTATAATTTAGTCCACACACACACACACACACACATTATATTTATAACGCGTCGGCTACTCCGATATATTATTATCATTTATATATACGATGGATCGCCTCGTGAAGAAAACGAAACTTGACGCGGCAACGGTGTCAGGCGTTTTTTTTTTTTTGTATACACGAAATATGTATAATGTATATAGATGTGCGCTCGGCGCTCGGCTAGTCCGCGAGACGGGTTGGGTTTAAACGGCGTGTGGTGTGTGAGAGAGTCTGCGCCGGTGCTGTCGGCCCGACCAACGTGGTCATAGGTCCCGGCCGCTGCAAGGAGATCCCAAACGTCTGATAATAATAATATAATGTCCGCCACCCCCGGACGCCCGAGGACTCCTGCAAACCGCTCTCATCTTCGTGACGCATAATATAATATAATCTTTATTCTTCTGGACACGATGAGAAGAATATAGTATAATATTTTAACGCGCAAAATAACACGACGTGTAGTACGCGATATCTATAATACGCGGCTGCGAAAAAAGGTCAAATAGAACCCGATTTACGACTCATATGTATAATATATTATAATAGTGTATATAGGTATGTACCTTGTCAGTTTTAACGTTCCAATAAAAGGAATCGATCGACACGGTGTACTGCGCAGTGACACGCACAACCTGTGTACACCTCTCCGTATTATCCTGGCGTCCACTTCAGACTACGATGATGTTCCGTTCATCTCTTTTATCATAATAGTTTTATAGTAGGTATATTATAATGTGTGTGCGTGTGTGCTGTTATTTATTTTTCTTTCCAACCCTTCGATCCGTGATACGATATTATTGTAACATCCGTATTGTGTGTATACCTTTTAGGTATATAGTGTATACATTTAGGTAGGTACCATATTATTTACACGAACAAACACACGCCCCCACACGCCACGGATAATAATCATCAGTCGAGGACCTACACGTCCTGCTGCTGTAAATTGTGATACATACATACATAATATAGGAATTATAGAGCCATAGAGGTAAATAGGTATTTGGTACCTATGTACCCTATGTACGTAAACATATAATAATATAGTTGTACGTTTGTGATGCGACGCGTTTTATGGTAATATTTAATGTACGGGATTGCTATAATGGTAATAAAATATAATAATAAATTTATTTTACTAACATAATTATTAATTTGGAAGATTTGTGAGATAAATTCAGCTGTCAACATTATAATGTTCAATGTCATAAATTGTATGTGCAATACCTACCTATAATCAATCCTAATTCAATCAATTTTTGATATTCGTCGGTTATTGATTTTCTGGTAAACTCAATTCTGTTATCGAGACAAACTGCTCTCAGTTATACATAAATACGAATTAATCTCGTAAATAAGAGAAAATAATATAAATGTGTCTGCGTCGGTGAAATACGGTAAAAGGTCCACAGCAACTTTTTCATTAGACACGATACTTATATCCCAATTTTTCACGTTATGGTAAAAATTTTAATTAAAAAAAAAATGTGCAGTAACCGTGCACAGGCGGTCGCAATAAAAGATAAACACTCAAACTCTTATGATATTACATTAGTAATCATTAATTTTACAGCGTAGGAGCATGTGCGAACGGTAATACATTTGCAATGTCCCTCGCTCTATATTGGGTATTTTAGTCTGTTATATCAGTCATGTGCCCGCATTCGTCATTAGGGTGTATCGCAAGAAACATTTTGCACCTATACCGCGAGAGAGTATTACTGTCGCCCGACGAAAACACGTTCGATTCCGCGCATCGCCACGTATTTGACATACACTAAATGGCACAAGGCGGGGGAATGCCTACAGTCTTCATGCGCAAAACTGTAATACTCTCTCGTGGGCCGCAGTTGTAGTTGTGCTTAGGCGGCTACGCGACTCTGATATTGTATTATAATAATGGTACTTATGTCGTTTTCAATTTTCCGCGACGTGCTATATTATGACCAATAAACGATAGCAATGATAATAATATTTGCGAGGACTCGCGGCGACAACGACGACGACCTCTACGCCAATAATGTTCTATGTGGTTTACAATTATGAGCTTGCAGATTATTAGCCATTCGTTTCTGTTATTTTTTTACACTTATTTTTATCCGCCACATTCATCAGCACCGTGAGTACGACTTCGTCAGAAATCCGTAAAATGTGTTACGATCGTCTCGCCATAGCCGTGATCGCATATACAGTACCAGCTACTGATTTTATCTTTGGAAATAACTTTACTATACGTTGCCACGATGCAGTATGTTGCCTCAGACCGATCAATTTTCTCGGTAAATGATGCGGTTTATTGCACTTTTTCATTAATTGTTATCATATAGGTAATACATATTATTCATTCCAATTTCCCATCAATGCCTTTATACTGTAAGAACCTTTCTAATTAATGTTTTGGGTTTTTTCTTTTTGATTGCTCAGAACGCTATTATAGTCATAGATGTATTATAATCCTGTGCGAATAAACATCATATTATTCTACAGAAATAATAACCATTTGATATAAAATTGACGCCATAATTGAACATGCGTCTTAAACAATTACTGCGCTATAGGATAGCAGCTAATTTATTGACTCCATCCTAAATATCTGTCTGTTCACATTTTTTTCGTTTTAGTCTAGTTAATCGCTGAGACATACATTCAAGGTTAAAAAATTATAAATCGATTTTATAATTATATATTTCAGCTTAATTATACAGTAATATGTAATAATAATAATAATAATAATAACATAACAATGACGTCTTGACTCGATGTCGTAATTTATAAATCAAACACAAAATATTTATTAAATATTAATAGTTAGTCGTATTACATTTGTTTGGTTTAAATAATCATAAATTAAAAACGTCATTAGATTGGATTTCATGAGTCATGATACATAGGATGTGATAATGGCTAGACAAGAACATTTAAACTCAAGATTATTTTTTAGAAAATTATTTTAGGGAGCGGAACTTCCCAAAAAATTATTCTTCACTGGATCTCTGATATTGTTATAGACACATTATACATAATACATATAATACATATCTAGTGATTCACTAAACACACCTGTATATTGTATCCATTAATAATGAATTTGTTCAATTCTGATTTTTGTAAGGCTGGTCAAATTAATGATTTTTTTTTTTTAATAAGTTAAGGTAACTTAATATGCATCAATAACAAAAAGTTAAAAGTTAGTTTAATTTTTGGTTAACTCAGTTACATTAAAAGTTAATTTTTTTACACAACGTTAGCGTACTTTTATTTTTTATCAACCCAAAACTAAATTATAGACTATAATAGACAATAGTGTTTATACTTTATAGTTTATACAGTATTTCAATATAATATATTATATTTCATTGACGTTTTTCGTTTCTAAAAAAAGAAAAATAGTTAAGTACCTAATTATCTTATAAGTTAGATTAGAAAAATATATATTTTTAACTTTAAACAATTCACGGTAAATATTTTTCGACATTAGGTATAATAAAATAGACTGAAATAGTGAAATGCAATAAAATAAATTAACTTAACTTTCTTCTTAAAATGAAAATAATAATTAGTTGATTTCTCGTTAATTAAAAAAAGAAATTTCTTAAGTTAATTGATAAGTTACCTAATGAAAATCCAAAAGTAACTAGTTAAGGTACAAAGTTTAAATCAAATTTTTTTAACTTAAATTTAACTTTTTAACCCTCGTTTAGATTTTTAGAACTATTAAGTATACTTAAACAACATATTTTTAATGATTAAATCTATTTAGGTACCATTTAAAGGAGTGTCCTGTGGCAATACAAACTTCTATTTTTTAAATGCAACCAACTTTTTTTATGTTAATTGTTGAGCAAATGATTTTTTTGAAAATGTTGATGTATCTTAATAAATTCAAAGGAATAGTTTCCGAGTTATTAAAATGTGTATACTAAGGAATACGGATCATAGTCCTTGAAAATGATTTTTAGAGAAATACAAAATATATAGTATTTATTATTCGTGAACATTTTTTACAAATTATAAAATGTTCATAGATTAATAATATTAACTATTAACAAATTATCATGGCATTCATCATATTTTCCACACTTCTAATCATTGACTAATATAAATTATCTTTAGATAAACTGCTTCATAATTTATAGGAGAAATTGTGTTTTTTTTAAAAAAAGGAATTTGGTATCGCCACAGTGCACTCCTCAAATAATACGAAAAAATCTAAATATTTGAAAATATTGTCGTTAGGTAAAACTCAAGGCTGGGCAAGTTAATGATTTTTTTTTAACTCAGTTAAGTTAAGTTAATATGCACTAATAACAAAAAGTTAAAGTTCAAAGTGAATAAAACCATAGGTTAACTCAGTTATGTTAAAAGTTAATACACACTTTTAGTTAAATTTTTATTAAATTAAAAAAAAATTGATTTGCTTACACAACGCTAGCGTACTTCATTTTTTTCCAACCCAAAACTAAATTATAGACTATAGTGTTTATCTTTATACTTTATACAGTATTTCCATACAAGCTATATTCGAATGATATAATTTTTTAACTTTAAACAATTCATGGTAAATATTTTTTGACATAAAAACGAAATAGTCTGAAATAGTGAAAATTAACTTTTTAACTTAACTTTAACTTTTTAACTCGTTAATGCCCAGCCTTGGTTAAACTAGTAAAAAATTACAAAAATTAGAGCCGACAAATGGTGTGTGATTATACTCGGTGAGTCACAAAGCCCATATTTTATATTTAATAGTTATTACCTGCTTTAATTCCGAAGACACTCGCCTTTTCGTGAAAACTGTAAATAGTAACAACATTTTATCCGTTAACGGATTATATTCCAGAGAACTCTGATCGACCGCACATGAATACATGCCTGTAGGTACCCAGCTATCTATTCAAAGGGAAAAAGGTGTATAAACGAGAGCACGTCGACATTTCATTGCGGTTTCATTAAACGCGCATTTTTAACTAAACGTATCATTGTATTATTTATAAACAGTATAGACACAATAATGTATACGATAAATATGCCCCACAGTTGGCTGCAGATCCATTCATCCGGACTAGATCTTTTGACACGCATGGTACCTATATGACACATAATGTCACATTCATTCGGTTTTACTATAACAATAATAATAATATTGTTCGATCGGTTTTCAAACCATCAATATAAGAACTACTATATTATACTTAATATTATATTATTGTGGTTTGGTCAATTCCTAATTCGAGTTTATAGCGTGTGATTTGTAGGTACCCATTATACTCGGCCAGGTAAAATTTCCGAGCGAATTTGCGGAAAGCCATTTATCATGGATATCGTTATTATATTATTATTATTATTATTATTATTATAGTGTGTTGTGGGCGGGCGGGCAGAGCGTGACTAAATCGCGTCTGTACCCGCCTTGTAAATACACATATTATTAAATATTATTATAATAGCATAATAAATATAGGCGGATCCGATTTATTTTTCTCAAAAACAAACTGACAGTGACGCAAGGCGGATAAAAAAAAAAAATCGTGGGCGTTCCACATTAAAAGGCACTAAATCGATTTTTTTTCGTTTTTCTGTAGTTGAGCATAATTATTACAAAGTTTTAATTTACGTTTTTCATATTAACACATTAATAATTACCATTTTTAAAATTTTTTTTTGGTCTAAGTGCAATTATGTATTAATATAATATTACTTTGTATATTTTAACCGACGTAAAGTTACTGAGATTATAACGTCTAAAATTCAATATTATTTTGAAAATCGATTTCCGTGGTAAGAAATTCAAATATTGAAAATTATCGTCAATTATACATCTTAATCGATCGTTCAAGATACATTTTCGAGAAAATATTTAGATAACAATGAAACGAACAGAAACATAATAATATCGCGCAATTTCGTTTTTTACGATTAGAAATGAAGTGTACGGATTATTATATAAAATTACATAAGAGTTGGATTAGTTTGTAAAGAAATCCTACGATAGCCGATAATCTTTATATAATCGACCGAGCAGTTAATTGAAGGAACTACACGAATACGACGTGTGTGCCTATGGGAGACGCCCAGCGTTCTGTCATTCTCTGTAGGTATACCAAGTATATACAACTCTCTCCTTTGATTAATATTAAATATAGGTAAACGTATAACATATTAACTGCCTGGGACGTGTGGTCACAATGTCGGTGGGTCTCATATCAAATTTTTGAAGGTTTTTTTTTTTGGTCTGTATATTTTTCAAAAATATAGTAATAACTATTGATCATTGTTACAGTTAAAATATATGTCTTTAATATTTGAAGCTTATACGGTCATATCCAACGAGATAACTATTAAAAATTATAGAAAAGTATTTATAGTCAAGTGTTCCAAGAATCGTATAAAATAAAAAACAAGAATATTTCTAAAGTCATTATTGATTCGTGTTAAATAACACATTAATTCTCCTTACAGCAGGAGTTATGAAAATTCACGTGATGTATTTACTTAACCGTTTTGCAATTTATTACAATTAATAATACCTAATTATTAATTATAGTTAATCGGTTTTAACACCATATAACATTAGACGATAATTGGGCACACGATTTAATGATCGTTGTGCACGACTTTATAGTATACAATACTAGCTGACGATACTTCCACCTGTATAAATAACCACCCATTTATATATATTATTGTTATTACTATACTTTTGTATTATATAGGATTATACTTTGCCGCAACGGCAACGCTATAATAATATGGCAGCCACCCCGAACACACTCCCTAGTCCGGCATGGCGCTTTCATTTTACATGTGTTATTGCTGTACAGTTATAATAATATACATGTAACTATTTATGATATCCAAAATAACAACTTAAAAATTAAAATATTCCAGTCACACTAATATGAATACGAAAACGAACGGCCGCCAAAGTACAATCCATACAGTCATCCATTTGTTAAACCATCTCACTCAGAGATAATAATATACTAGTATTATACTATCTTTAATAAATAAATAAATATGCACATTGCCTAGTGACGTAGTTGCACCAAAGATGGTCGTCTCATTCCACTTTAAACTTCGCGTAATCAAATTAACCATTGGTTCTATTATCTGATCATTTGGTTTGTCATATCGAGTTGTCCAGATAGTTTTATGGAATTGTCACAGCTCACAAGAATTAAAATTGCCCACACATACCTACGTCTCCTTAATGGCAAACTTGAATTTTCTGCGTTATTCGTATTATTATCAACATTAAATATATTTCCAATGAACGCCCCAGGGTACATATTATATACCCTGCAGGACATTTTGAACTATCAGAATCGCTCAATCAGGACCCCAACTTTATATCAACCACATTTTAATATCTCTCAACCGTTTAAATAATTTTGTATTTGTTAACCGTCTATTCATTTTTATGTAATCTATATTTTTATACAAAACATATAATATGTAAATCTATCCAAATGGCTACTGTACTACTGTAGTCTGTTGCAGAAGGTTATATGTTAAATAAAATATATTATATTATATTTGAATACACACGAGTACGGTAAATCTAATTCAACTGCGTAGTTGTATAGTACAATAATTTTACTACTATGTTATAATATTACTTGCAAAATACGCTCATGGAGTTTTCCCATAGTAAATGATGGCGTTACAACTTTGTAGGTAGCATTGGATAACGTGAAATCGTGACCGCAATGGGAGAATCCAACGATCGGCTTCATCGCAATATATTAATTCTGACAATTTAATGACATGGTAATATTATACAAGGCGTGGCCATGGTTGAATTTAAGGGGTGGCTTAAATTCGGCGTAGACAAAGGTCCGTGAACAATTTGACCCCATAATAATTTTAAAAAAAAAACCGTTTTATTAACATTATTTTACGCTTTTTAAAGTAAGTTAAAATAAAAGTTCTTCTCACTATTTTTATTGTATTGTCATACTATATTATAATATTATCGTTGAATTAGCATTATTTTATTATTTCATTACTTTTTACAGGGTGATTCACCAAGCATGTTCATCCATTTTTTTCAATAATGCAGTTATTCAAAATCTGACTTTTTGAATTTTTAAATACACTGAGACCATATTTTCAAATTCTAGAGATTTTTAATACCTAATACTTAGGGAGTATCCTGTGAAGATACAATTTTCTGTTTTTCAATTGAAAATAATTTAAAAATATCATGAATTTGAAAATATTTGGGTGTTTATGTATATATTTAAAAATTCTAAAAATCAGAATATGAAATTTTGAAATTTAATTATTAAATGAAAAATGAGGGTGTGAGCATACTTTGTGGGTGGATCTACCTATATATTGACTATTTCATATCAAAAAACAAGAAAGATACACTAATTGTAATGGAAAAAAAACCAAATTACATAAACAAAAACAAACTTTACCTATATTTAATTAGGTAATATTTTTAAAAATCGTACGAATATTAAAATATTTAATATTATATGAGAATTACAAACACGAATTATATCTTTAGAAGGGCTCCTACAGTAAGTGTAGTTTAGTGTTAACGTGTAGTCTTATAACAGACTTCGCGGGTGTGCCGGTGTGGTGCAAAAAGCCCAATTATGTGGCTAAGTACATAGGTACTTAAGTGGAACTAAATATATTATTATAACATAGCGGTGTTTTTGCGTAATAAACTGCGTACCATATGCGTGCGGAACGGTGACTGACCGAAAGAGATAGAGTACAAAATTATTATAGTGGCTCACGTATTATATAGACGTGTAATACGTATGTGTAGTGTCCGCGAGTAAAAGAGCAGAGTAGAGCCTACTACCTATGTATACATAATATAATATACAAGTTCGTACGGGTGCGCGTCGACGAGTTGACCTACACCGGTATAATGTTATACCTATATATATATATCAATATATGTATATTGTATACAGACACAAAAATATTATTATATGATATAGGCAGATGTTTCACACAGACGTCCCCCGCGAATAAATCACCGCAATAATAAAGGCGTGAATGTTTCCGTGCGGTCTCCATTGACGTTGGTTATACCACAGCGGGGCGCTAAGGGCAATCAATGTACATAACTCGGCAGTTTTTATCTATTCAACTCGAAATTATTATTATTATTATACTGTTAAAGCCAAGATGCGCCGCGCGGTATGCATGTGTGTATAACACTGTTTTTTTCCCGCCCTATCGCACACACCCCTCTCACACCCTCTATCGCACATGCACCCTCACCCTCGCCTTGCCCCCTGTCTTGTTTTGTGACACACTCTGCGGGCCGACAGAGACATTCGTAAATTTATCACCTCGCCGAAACGCCCGAAAACTACCACCCCGTAATATTTAAGGTAGGCTTCGACAAATTTTTCAGCCCGTTTCTAAACAACGCGCGTGCCGCCACAGTCTCGCACCCGCTCCAACGCGTAATAATTATAAATTTATATGACATTCGTATATCATCATTACACGCGCTGTGTCGATGATCACGTGACATGGACAGCAGGGCGTAGGTGGTACGAGTTTTAAGGAGGCCCATACTTTGATCTCCCGCAGAAGCCAATCATTATTATTTTTTCTATCTCATACGCGGTCATACCATATACCTAAGTAATATTTACGATTGTACACGGTACACGCAGTCAATGAATATGGCAGACGTTAAGTCATGAAGCGGAGGATAGTATTGGCAGGTTAATGGCTTCTGAACGAGAATTTAAGAAATAATTTACGTCTATATTGATTTATTGATTATCGTCTATACCGGCAGCCTCTTTCATCTAACCTTATTGTTAGATCTGTTTATAGGTTAATTTTAAAATTTAAACGACAATCGCTTTCGCCGAAATTACCACCCACGGCCCTATATTATTATATTTGAGTATTTTAACAGGGCCAATAAATATGAACATATACAATCAAATAGGGTACCAGTTCAAAACTGCAGGTATAAGTGTGAGTAGTGTGACTAGTGACTTTCTTGAATTACGTCAGTGAATCTCGATCGACTGTCGGTATTGCAAGAGTATTGTGTCAACGGGATGATAATTAACACTTAAGAAAGATATGGCACGAAAAAAAATGAGGATTTATTTCAAAATATTCATTGAAAGAGAACCTAAAAAATAGTACCTTGTGAATTTAGAACCAAAAACTATAAATTGAAGAATACATCGTGGTTGGCACATTGGTGCATACTGTACTACGCGTAATATTATATATGTACCTATAGGTACCAGCTATGTATCATTTTATCTATGGACTATTCGAGAAAAATACCATACCTAACTAAACGCGTAGGGGACCACAACATTGGCCACGTTTGTTAAATCTAAAGTCGATAAATTCTGAGATTAACCTGTTATTAGCCATGTATAGTATATTATTGTATATTCTCGAATCGAAACTTAACTATATTTATTATATATGATTATAATCGCAAGTGATTAAATGCATAGTGCATTAATAATGCTATAATATCATACACTACTATGCTGCAATTCCATATCATATCAGATGCTTTTTCGACAGTAATAACATATTAGAGTCATAATTTATGTGTATAATATACAAATTAAATATCATGTGGTCCTGAGCCCATTTTATTAAAGTTTCGATGTTTCACTCGACCCCAAGATATATGTCATATATTATTATTTATTATAAGAAAAAAAATATCTGCCGCTTAACTATGTACCTATTCGTACGTTAGATATGTACCCACGACCCGTCGTTCTACGATAAATTAGTGTTTGACGTCATGTTAGTGTAATACAAACAAATACGACGTATTATTTGGTGGCAGGCCTACCGCCTACCATATTTTAGATGGGATAGGAATAATAAGTTTAAAATTTTATTAGAATAATAGGTACATAATATAATATAATAAGTAGGTACACATTATATTATGGCTATATAATGTTTTACATATAATAGATTACAACGAAAGGTTTCTTACGTATTTTTTCTATGTGTATTCTCGTGTTTGTTTCTAAAAAATTGTCTAAATTGCCATTTTAAAATACAAAATAATTTTTTATACTGTCTTGTTATAATATTTTCCTTTTTATTCTGTTTTATATCTGAAGTGAAATGTGACCGGATAAAATATATTAAACAAAGAAGCGTATTGGAATATTATGCACATCGAATGTATTGTATTACATTATAATATTGGCATATTGCTATGATTATTATTTGATATTATACTTACAGGACTATAATACGGCATAGGAGCTTTTTTAAGTAAATTTTTTTTTTTCAATTCAATCTTCTATATTAAATTATTAAAATCTGCTGTACCTATACACTTATAAAGTTCTAAGTGCCGATAATAAAACAAAATATAATCTCATCATGATTCGAATTTATTCATCATAGATGTCAAAATAGATAATATTATTATAAGTATTTTTTTTTTATATAAAATGCAATCATTGCAGTTACGGTTTTTGGAGATTGCAAAATACAGTAAATAAGGTTAAAAATATTTAGTACCTACATTAGCATTTTATATTTTATGGTACATGTTTGCAAGTTTTAAATATTGGAATAAAATATCGGTTCTGTAATATATTTTGTACAACAATAACCGCATAACAGTTATCTGCTCATTAATCATTAAATTATGATTGTTGATGTCTTTCTTATTAAATCTTAGTTGAAATATTTAATCATTTGTTCTAAGTATACACACATTATGATTATGTGTTTTCTACAATATTATACTGATAACTTTATATAAAACTGAAAACTCATAGCTACGATAAAACTATTCCCATGTCGTTGTGTACATTAATAATTGACTGTCAATTTATTCCTGATTACGACTGAAATAAAACCGAACGTATACGTATAGGGTCGTCGCGGATCATAATAATATTATTATAGGCGGAAACTGAACACACACCTTCGAAAAAAATATAGGTACCAACACTTTCGTTAATTGTTCATTAATCGCGGTTAGTGTATTACACTATAACATTGCCGCCGTTGACGTCGAGTGTTATAGGCATAGTATATTATAATATTATCGTAATAAAAAGTGAAAACGACGTATTCTTTATAAAACGGAATAATATAGGCGCACAGAATAACGGTTTTGGAGATTAAAAACGTCGATTACACGCACATCGGACGGACAATCAATACCTACGTCGTAATATTATTTGTTGTCGCGGTCCCCGAGATCCCACGAAGGGTTGTTTGGTAAAAAAAAATAATCGGGTGTAAATATAAATAAAATACTCACCAAACAACCTTGACGACGACGACGACGACTAGTCCCAGACGACTGTTGGAATGTTTTGCGTAGGTGCGATGAGATAACGGTTGTGCGTCAAGAGGTCGTTATAATATTAATATAGTATAAGTTATGATAATTATTAATTGTATACGTGTTTATTACCTATTCGTAAATGCAAGTTCCATTGTACGCGCCATATCCTATTGATGCCCACTGTTAACGCACACGGTAGACCCAACAAAATCAAAAAAGCAAAATAATGATGCCCATAAGTTATAATCTTATATAATTAATAATACATTTTTTTGATACATAGGTAGGTACCAATTAAATATATTAATTAATATGGATATAAATATTATAAACCTGGTGAACTTTCCGCTATGTGAACTATGGAGTTTTATTTTTTTCTCATTTTTACACAGATTATCTGGTAAGAATATTACAATTTTGAGTTTCAAACAAAATGTATTGTTTCTTCTTAACTTTGTTCGTATATTTGATAAAATTGTTTGACTTTCATAATATAGGTACATATCTACTCTGTAGATTAAAAATAGTATAAAAAATACTATATTTTAACATAATAATAAACGGACTGTCTCCTAAGGGCTAATACTGATAACGTTTAACAATATTATTATTATTATTACAAATTTTATTTGGTGCATAAAATGAATGCGCTGATTGTGTCACTCACATTTCAACGACTGTTAAGTTATAGTGTCCACTTGTGTCACCGAACGGCGACCAATATTGTGTTATTGTTATTACGTTTTTAAATAAATAAAACATTTGATCATACGATTAAAATCAGGAGCACAGACACGAGTTTATCGTCGTATCTACACTGAAAATGCGATTTTCTCATTTTTTTTTCATGGTTCTATAAAGTTTTGTAATCAGTGTGTGTTAAATTGTACATGTTTCAGAATATTCATTTTTTTTTATAAAATTATTTTGTAGGATTTGTAGATCACATGATCACTATATTTTGTAGTCCTGCACACAAGTAATGATGGTAGATCACATAATTTACTGCTTTTTCAAGTAGCATGTACTCGGTATGTCAGAAAAAAATGATGTTTAGTTATAGTTATCAATATTTACCAATGATGCACTATGCATAAACGTTTATCGGATTTATCAGCAATATTATGGGACGACGTACATCAGATTTTTAAGGCGTTTTAAATAGGCAATTTAAAAGAAATTATTTAATAAATGAAAAATAATTGATTAATTAACAAGTGGTCCAATAGTATTGTATCCGTTATCTGATTAAAATTAAATTATATTATACAAAAATTGTTTTGTTATTATGTCGAAAATATAAATATTTAATAGTAGAATAAATTATACTCTATAAAATTAAACCGTTAACTTCAATAATATTTTTATAACGCTATGGGATATATCGTATATAATGGTCTTTATTGTAAAATGTTATTTGATGATGAAATAAGTAAATAAAATAAAATAATGTAAAATAATAATCTTATTAATATAAACTATATACAATATTAATTGTGCATATTAATGTAATAACTGTGTAGGTACCTAATAAATAATATGCTATGAAAAAAAAATCACATAATAACATAACGTACAAAGTTCTACTCTGTGATTAAAATCTGATTGTTGAATTGTTCCATTATAAAACATAATATTATCGTGTACTGAGTGCACACGATGCGTTAATTGACATTTGGCACACATTGGGTTCTTATGCTTTTTACACTCGAATAACAGCAAATACACGCTTACATCTACTTAAGAGGACGTCACACCCACATGATATTGTGCTATCTCCGTCTTACAATAACGAACAATATATTATCAAAATTGTGTTCTGCAGAACCAATTAAGTTTTGTTAACTTTGTGAATTTATCTATTCTAGAGTATTCAAAGATAAAAACAGTTATGTATTTTTATGTTAGATTATTTATGATATTTCAATTTTCCTTTTTAATTCATAATTTTAAAACGCTCATAACTTGATTCGAAATTTTACTCCACTTTGGGTCTTGGATAATATTTTCACCTTAAATTTGATAGCATGTCAATTCTATTTAATACTAAAAATAACAGAGTAAAATGGATTCTTTATAAGAAACGTAGGTACGTAAGTACGTTATAACCGCAAGTGTTAATTACGTCTCACAAATGCACATCATACGAGTAAATTATAGTAGTACATTTTAGAATAATCTATTTAATTATATTATTTTTAATATATTTAGAGTAAATTTATCTATAGTAAAGTTTAAAGTAAGACTATTATATTGAGGGTGCCGTGAAGGTTTTTTTGCATATTCATTTTAAAGCGAGTTATGATCATTTTATAATACATTATATAATACATTGTATTTAAAACTAGAAACGCTTAACTTGCTGGATAATATACTTACCATCAGGTTTAAAGTTTTATAATAGGTCAATTCACTCTAATTTTAAAATGGATTATTCTGAACATAAAATGCGCTATATGTTATGTGTTTGTAAGACAGATTCAACACATAGCAGAAATTAAGTAAGATGTCCTCTTATAAGGAACCTTTGAAAATCGAGCGTTGAACTCACTGACAAAATGAGAACGAGCGTGAGAGATTGATTTTCGCATAAAATAGTAATAATTTTAATAATTCTTGTGCAGGTGCAGGTGTACTTATGCATTCGAACCAAACATACACCCTCCCCACCTAAGTTCTAGTTCACTAGATGTCTTGAAGCACTTGTGCCTCTGGATTAAACATGTTAGAAGAGTCCAGAGGGTTATGTCGTGATTATCAGTATTATTTTTATTTCCATGTCTCTTATACTATTATGTCTTGTCGAGCAGTATTTCATTTCTGTTAGGTATGTACGCATAATATTTTTGCAGACTATTACGCGTTATGGTCAATATAGTCATTATGAATTATGAACTGTAAATTGTAACAGTTTCCATTGCAACTTTTATTCCGTAAAATTTTTCAAAAATGTACCATTTTTATATCGAAGTGGTGGTTTTTTTACGCAGGTGCTGTGCGAAGTGGAGGCGGCAATGATAAGCCTGAGCACGTGGCGTAACAGGAAGATGCCCGAAGAGCCACGGACAGTGATCGTCGGCGGCCTGGGCTGGGACCCGAATCCCGACCACACGACCATGATGATCCAGGACTGGGGCGTGTTGACCATCTACTATAGGTTCCTAAAGGACTGGCTGCATATCAGCCGGAAAATGGTCCAAGACCAGGTGGACTTGCACCAGCGGTGGTCAGCTGTCTCAGCGGTCGTTTCAGATGTCGACGACGGCGACGACAACGACGAATCTTCTGCCTCCACCATCGACCGACTGCCACCTGCAATGCCGCTGTCGTCATCGCCGTTATCGTTATCGCCACTGTCGTCATCGCCAATGCCGTGCATCAGACACCGCAGATGTGGTTCGTCCAAGTACAACAAGCGGCCCAAAACTTCCGGCTCGGTTACGTAGTTACCGGTCCCCGAGGGGTAACGAATATTAATAGATTAAAAAATGTATTTAAGTCTGTACATATGACCACAATATACCTATTATTTATTTATTTATTATTTTTTTTTTTTTTTGTACTTTTGCGACACAATTTATGTACTTCTCTGTTAACGATCGCGAGTGACGTGTAAAAGAACTCTGTCGTAATGTTACTATTACCTATTTTTTTTTTTATATCTTCGATTATTACACGAGCGTTCTGTAAGTCATGCAGTATAGACATGATCTAAATTATTATTATTTTTACTACTATATTACGAATAATTTGAATACATAATATACTGCATATATTTTTATATTCTATAAACGATTGAACACGAACAGACTGTTTTTTTTTTAAAAATATTTTGAATGATAATTATATTAGTTTTGTTTATGAAAATTTTAAGCTCAGCTTAAAATGTATCTGAGCTTACTCAGCTCAGATAATCTGTCGGAGTGTTTTTGTTTTTGTAATCTGAAGAACCAATACACTCGTGCCGAAATTAACGGCCTCTAATAATCTAATAAAGGTAAAGATAGATCAAGCGTTACCACCAGTCACCACTAACTGTGGTAACTATACATTTTAAAAACACGAAATTTGTATTAACTATAATTTTATTTTTGGTCCTCTCGAGTTTTGTGATTATATTATTGGGAGTAATAGGAGCTATAATATAATCAAGACAACTATAACTTGATGCTATTATCAAACAATACAATGTGTTGAACAATATACCAATTATTAAATTTAAAATTATAAGAATATCATAGCAGTTATAATGGAAGACGGTCATTATTACATCATAAACATTTTTTTAAAAACAAACTTTTCTAAAAAAACAAAAAATTAATGAAAAATTTGTTGATGAAAAAATTAACAGTGTGTGGTGCTCTTACACTTGACATATACTCCCAGTTACTATCTTATATACAGGATTGAACAAAGAAGTGTATGTGAGACTTAGCTCGGCTTAAAATGTTGTATATGATGCACCACCCACTTTTAAATTTTTCATCAACAAATTTTTCATTAATTTTTTGTTTTAAATATGTTTTTTTAGAAAAGTTTGTTTTTAAAAAAATTTTATTTTATTTTTTTCCCCGTTTTTTTTTGGATGAAGCGACGACACATTCCCCTTTAAACACAATGGCGACTCTAAAGGAAGCTCAAACTAAAAGAATATAATTATTAAGTATCCAAGTGAGTGGGTTCACAGTAGTAGTTGCTGATCCCGTCCAATGATAATGGATCGTTCAATGACGTCGATAATATTCGTGCAATAATAATTATAATAACTGTGTGTTCGCGACGGCAACAACGACGATGCGTACAAAATAAACAAATAGTTATGCGACCAGATATACTGCGTGCGATAATTAAAATATTTACAGTATTAGCTGTACCACTGCAGAATCCGTGTAGGGGGGATACCGGGGACTTCGGGGCATTTGTTAGACCTCAAATTCGGTTTTAGCGACCCCGAAAACCCCAGAGAAACCCTTCGTACCTGCACTTCCTCGGAGATGACTTTGCACAGCCGTCATCGCCGACCTGGAGGTCCGGGTCCCAAAATGACAACGGACTATTGTATTGTCATCCATGACCAAGGCCTATACCAATTTTCAGAATTTTTCATCGTCAAAAAGTGCCTCAAATCGAGCGCGGAAGATTTGATTACAGACAGACGTGAAAGCGAACTTAAAAAAAGTGTGTAAAAACCACATAATTTTACTCATATTATTCATGATAAAATATAATATAATTACAATAATTACTTTTATTGTATACTATGTATATTAATATTATATTAAAGGAGATTGTTATTTATTATTTACAGTTAATTTTCCAAATAAAACAAAACTCGTGAAAACAATACGACGATCACATTATTATGATATAATAATACTTGTGACGTGCCATAATGACGATTTGACTCGATATTTAATACTAACCTATTATAAGTAAAGCATAGATATAGGCGTATAATAGGTATACATTATAATTTATAATATGGCGGGTTCTAAGACTTCTGCAGACACATATATTATGTAGGTATTTTATAAATTATATTGTTATACTATTATACCTACCTACTAATATTCAGCGGCAACGTACAATAATGATCTTTAAATGGATATGACGTATTTATTTTACCGTTTAAAATATTTAATATCAAATACAATTTTTGAGCATAATATAGAAGGTTAATATATTATAAAATAATATATTGTACTAATAATCTAGCGCATGTTGAGGTATTTTTTATTTTTATTTTTAACACAAATTATTATAGTACTTGTTAGTGTACGTGTATAGTTACAAAAAAAAAAAATATACGTAATATTATTACAACTTACAAATAACAAAGTCCTATAAGTTTAAATAGCTACTTATTTATCTTATACTACAAAATTCACTATACAGTATGTCCCAGAAGTCCCGTATCATCCTTAGCATCTCCACGGAAAATCAATATATTTAAATGCAATTTTTTTTACAGTACTAATTTACTAAGTATGGAAATTCTGATCGAATAGCATAATATTCGATTTTTTTTTTTATCTAATTATTAGATTATTATTAGGTATATAATAATATATCCATAATAAATGCTAAACCAATTTCTACTAGAACTTCATTTTTAAATAATTAAATATTTCCGATTAAGTGTGGGTACGTCCTTTTAATATATTTAAAAGGACGAATTTTATTATGAATATTATAGATCTATTTTATAAAAAAGTGCACATTGCAAGTACCTACGAGTAGATGATGTGAAACGAAAAAATACCCTCACTACACAAGTCTTTCTATGGTTTGTTTTGTAAGAAAAAAAATCACTACTGTCTTCGGGCGAAACGGTTAAGAACTTTTTAACCCTCCGTAAAGAAGTTTCTCTTTAAAAATATGACAATTTCTGACTATTATATTTAAAATAAACATGATTTTTTTTGTAGGTATTTAAAATAACACAAAACAAATATTTCACATGGACGACAGAGTGGCCGAGCAAACTAAGGCGTTAGTTGCGATGTGCACCGCCGTCGGTTCGAACTCGGCCACGGGTGGCATTTTTCTTCGGGCAGTTACGGTGTCCGGAGAGAGAGGTCACCATCCCCCGAGCACCCGTGCATGGCAGATACCTACGGGTTAAGCCCACTTAAAAATAGTACCAAAACAAATACACACGTGTTCAAAACCTACAGTACCCTCCCCACATGGTCGATGTACGTCTAGTATAAATTTGATTTAGCTGTCACCGTATTATTTGTGTCATGTGCCGTCTGATAAGGCCCCAGTACACTAACAAGTATTGTATTTAACACCTGCAGCATCTGGTTTCCATCTAGAACAGTTTTTTTTATTATTATTATTAATATACTTATTTCCGTATACCTTTATCGGTAATAATATATAGTGTTAAATCGATGAATGTAACCCATTATTCATTTCAATTAATAGTATGCATTATGCTTGCTACCTGCAGTATGCTTATAATAGTAGTTAATTAGCATCATTGTATTCGTACAAAATATGCACGAGAACAAGTGCATACAATAATATTTGACCACAACTCATCTTAATGGATTTTTTACCGATTTTGGTTGGTATATTAACATGTTTTCATTTAAAATAGTATTTTATTTCGAATATATTAGTTTCTCATTATAACACTTTTCGATTGTAACTATTTGTTCCTAATACATTTTCATGGAAGCGTGAGAGTGTGATTTACCCGAAGTCGAAATATCCAATCATATTTGTAATTTGGATCTATAAAAAAATCGTTAGTGTTAAAAAGAACGCTGAAAACACTATGTCTGCAAACGAAAACAGTTTATAAATTAAATTAATTTACTAGGTGGTGCCTGCAGCAGATATTGTACGAACAATAAGCCACTCTCTCTGTGGAGGTCCTGCAGGACTCCTGCCCATCATAGTGGATATGAGATACGGTCTTCCATCCGGTCACGTGTGATTATTATATTTTAGGTAGCTACTAATAATATAATATTTTGTATAGTAACTATATTATTATATGTGTCAATGTGTATGCGTGTGTACTGGCGTATTCTTTTGGTGTCAGTTCATTCAAAAATCCACCAGCCTAGGTGACGTGTTTTCCTTGTGACACCGACACGGAATTCCGTTGAAGACGTGTATATTGGGTACCTACGTCTTATTATACCTTGTATTTGTCAGATCAACGCCTTTTTCACACACGCTCATACACATACACCCACTCACATGCACACATACACACACACCACACACACACTCACACACAATGTGTTTACATCTCCGAAATTATTATTGTAACAAAAACCGTCAGCCACCGCCGCCGCCCCGTGTATAACATTTTTGCGTCCTTTCGTTTGAGTGGCGCCGTCGCGTCGCCAAACGGTATACAAACAGTTTTCGATACAATGATAATAATAATAATATATTCTCTCGCGCCCGCTGAGTTATCTACACAATGAGACGCGATGAGATGCACCGCCACAGCCGCCGCCGCCGGAGCACCACCTCCAACGATGCATTTTTTGAATATTTTTATTCATTTGCGTTCATCTCTTTCTCCGTCTTTCCACAAATGCGTGGACGCCGCATCGAGCTTCCGGTGTAGTACTCCTTGGTGGTTGTAGTCATATTTTATTATTATATTTTATGCATTGTGATAATGCCCCTCCCCCTTCCTCTATTCCCCACTAAGAAGGACGTTTGTTATTGTCCGTCGTGTATAGTTTATTTACGACCACGGCCCGCGACAATGACACGGTGGTACATATTCGTGTATATTGTGTAAACTCGTGCAGCATTCGAACTGTCCTCGTAAATCGACTTTTTTTTATTAATAATCCAATACGCGTATAATATAATAATATGTTACATAATGTATACTTTATGCTGGACTCGAAGCGGTTTCAAATCAATGGATTTTTAAAATCCAAAAATACGTTTGACGGCCACTCGAACGATTGGGGTGTCCGGGTGTAAAATGATTTTACACGGTGGGCGCCGACAGAGGGTCTTTATTTATTACGATAAATAATAATATCGTCGGTGTAAAAATATTGTGTGTGAAAAAGGCGTTTGATCCGATAAATAGCATAGATATATGTCCATACGAGACTCGTATTTAGTATAGATATAATATATTATATAGGTACCCGTACGCCCCCTCGACAGCATTCCGTTTCGTCGTCACAAGAAAAACTGAAAACATGCTCACTTATAAAACGTATCATGTTGTTATGATATATTTATTGCGGTAAAACGCAAATTGGCGGTGCGGTGTACTTTTGCGGTATAACGTTTAAACTTTTGAGCGTACAATATTGGCACGTAAAAAGCGCGTTAGTTTTCATTTGACCATTTTATAATGAAATAACTTTAATTTCTCGGGACAAATGACATATTTTGTATGTAAGTAGGGGTTTTCAGAGTACAAACGACCATTGTAATATGGTTGTGTGGGCTAACCGGCTATAGTACGGCCAGCGAAAAATGAGCCATGATTGTAGCGCCTCGGGTGGCGTCTTTTCGGTAGGGTTATATAGGTTTTAGATAGCCCTACTTAAAAAAAAGCCACCTGGGGCGCTACAACCGCGGCTCCTTTTTTGCTGGCCGTACTATAACTGCAAATGGCGCCTGGTGGCTTGGCCCTTACTATTATTGTATCTTATCACATTTTATTACTTCAATATAGGTATCTGGTATATAGATGAAATGATTAATTATTTGTTAATTCCTTTCTTTCAGTATTTTAAGATATTTTCTGAGCAAGCAAAATACGCAAGGCTGGCCAAGGTAATGATTTTTTTTAAACTCAGTTATCAAGATGATATGTACCAATAACAAAATGTTAAAAGTTAAAAGTTAATTTAACTGTAGGTTAACTCAGTTAAGTTAAAAGTTAGTGCAAACTTTTTTTAAACTTTTTATTAAGTTAAAAAAAGGTTAATTTATTTATACAACGCTATCGTACTTAATTTTTTTCCAATCCAAAACTAAATTGACTATAGTGCTAATACTTTATATAATATTTCCATATAAGTTAGATTCGAATGATATACATTTTTAACTTTAAACAATTTACGGTAAATATTTTTTGACATGAAAACAAAATAAATTAACTTAACTTACTTCTAAAAATGAAAAATGAATTTGTTAATTTCATGTTAATTAAAAAAGAAATTTAGTAAGTTAATAGTTAAGTTAACAGTTAAGTTAATGAAAAACTAAAAGTAACTAGTTAAGTTAAAAAGTTTGTTTTATTTTAACTTTTTAACTTAACTTTAACTTTTTAACTCGTTAATGCCCAGCCTTTGATAATACGCAATAAGCTGTTTTGGTATGTTAAAAAAACAATTGTTAGATACTTTTAATTTTAAATATTTTTCATAATTAAGTGTTGGGTATAATATTATATATTTTTTTTTCACTAAAATAATATAGCAAGTATAGCAACGACAGTATTATCAAGGTCAGTTTTCTAATGAATAGTTATCAGGCTACTCAGGTAAAGATAATATAGAATATTAGAATATTGATAAAAAAAACAACCGCATTCCTAAAACATTATGCTAATAATCGAAAAACAAAGTTTAAAACATATGAAAATTTAAATTTTTTCCTATTGAAAAATCATGAAACTGTCGTTTTTTTAGAATAGTATTATGTGATGCTAGTTTTATATAAGTGTAGGTATCTATATTTTTTTTTATTTAAATAATCGTCAAAAATGTATATAATTTTTTTTTTGCATAATTATTGTTTTTGCTAATTTTATTTGTGTTTAGTCAAATAATATTATAGTGTGTATTAAATATTAATATACTATACTATAATACATATGTATGATACAGGCATACAGTTAGAGTGTTCACAATATTATTTTGTTACGAATTAATTATAAATTTCAGTTTAAATTTATATTAATATAATAATATATGAGCCAGTGGAATAAACAAATTATAAAAAAGTTTAACGGAGTTAATTTTTTACACAGTGATAGCCGGTGCAATAAACTGCTAAGTTTCTTATAAGTAAAAAGGTGAAATGGTTATTTCGGTGTGGTCGATATATCTTATTATGCTCGATTTTTTAAAATTAGCTGACACACCTTTTATGCTGAAAAGCTATAGAATTATTATTACCACGATAACGACAAAAGCCTATAAGAAATAGAATATAACGTAAGTACCCTAAAGTTGGGGGTCAAACACAGAGAGTAATTTGACTTATAGCTCGCATAACAGTGAAAGGTTCTACCTCCAAAGAATGTTTGTAAATATACTCAATTCATTTTTTTTTTTTTAGAATTTAGTTGGATTCCAGCCCAACATTTATTATCTAAAAATCTCTCACATTTATTAAGCATCGAGGCATTACCTATTAATTATTATAGTATCTATATTACAAGAAACATATAATATGTAAAAAAAACATTGAAATACATTTTAGCACCCACCTATTGAAAAGTAATTGATATTTTTTAGGACTAAATACTCGTGTAATCAAATGCCATTAGAGCACATAAAATCTTTTTTCCATGCATTCATATTATTTACAAATACAGATAATTAGTTGTTACAATAATATTAGCAAACAGGTAGGCATTATTAATTTCTACAAGTACCTATATTATAATATATGTTTAATCAAGTTATTTAATTCCAACTAACGACGTGCATTGATGACAAAGAGACGAATTTATTTAGATAGATGCAGGTGTTCATCTTATTGTTCCTTTTTAATAAAATCGTCTATTTAAGTGGTTTATTGTCTTGCCCACACAATATATAATTCGAAAGACTTTTGATTTTTATCTTCGATACCTTTTAACGACGTTATCCATCAAGCCGACCCACGGGCCATGACATTCTGCAGATCGATGGAGTAAACAATTTGAAGCTGTAGACTTGTATGGATTAATTGGGCTATAATGCGCTTTTTATCCAAAAGTGTACGTCATTGTGTTTGAACGTCTCACATGTTTATTTGATGTAGTTCTCGTTTTCTCAATGCCTATAATAATCGCGAGTGCCGAGTGGGCCATCGATCTATTTCTGTTGTTAAAAGAAATCGTTTTTGTTCTATATAAAACGAACATCAGCCTACAGTAGCGTCGTTCAGATCCTCTCAGCTTCCGTCACTCACGCGATGTAAAATAGGTCTGTGTGTGTAGGTGGGGTGCGTGAGTATGTATGTGCGCGTGTAGGTACATTGGCTAGACGCTAAAAATGAACCTACGCGGAGGGAGGTATATATACTATATAATACACAATTATAAATGTTCTTTTGTCAGATGAAACTGATTTTTGTTACTTAAAATAGTCTGATAAGTGATAATATTAGTTTATAAATAGTTCACACGTGTATTTCAACAACCGAAGTAAGCCAGAGTGGCTAGAGTCGGGTAAATAATAATATTAGATTCGCTGGTTATGGAAGAGCAGGGACGACCACAGAAAATAAGTTTAGCAGGTGCAACGGATAAAATTCAGTTTAATATCAATTGCTATATTCAAAATGTTTTGTTCAAAATGTGTTCTAAGACACTTAATCTGATAATGTGAAAAAAATTATGCTTACAAAGTAAAAGTATTTTCAATAACAATTACAAATAAATATATTTTTTAAATAGTCATACTTAAAAAGGTGTGTAAGTGGATGTCGCTCTGCTGTACAGTAGGTTACAAGTGGGTCACTGTAATGGATAGTGTTAAATTTGAATACAATGATATTAAAATATCATTGTATAAGAAAAACGATTCTGAGCGAAAACGGTCAGTCAATGATATTACTAAGTATATTTAATGATATTATTGTAAATAAAGTAATTTATATATAACCTATTTACGTGGAATTTTATTTTAAATTGTTAATCATTAGCTATAAAAGTTGAACATTTTATACATTTTTAACTAAAAATAATTATTAAATTTTAAATTTGATATATTTTGTCAATATTTAAAATTTAATTGCTTATAAAAAAAAAATTGTGATGATGGATTTTTTCATCTGGCTTTGAAACAATATACTAGGAGTCTTCTATTAAAATTTAAAGCTTTTTTAACCAACAAATACAATTTTATTGATATTTATAGAAAAAAAATTTTAAAAAATCGAAACTGAAAATATGCGTTAACAGCTCAAAATAAGTCAAAATATTTGGAAAATGTTATGGTGTATAGAAAATGCTAATATAAACATTCAGTCAACATTTCATGTACCTATGGTCGTTTGTTTAAGAGTTGCACCAAAAACCAAAATCAATTTTTTCGAAAACAGATTTTGCGTAAAAATTCCCGTTTTTTCTTTACTTTTGACCCTCCAAAGTACCAACTAGATTCAATTTCCTATCAGATAAGATACTGTTGAAGAAAATCCAAGGATTTTTACCGTCCTAAAAGGTGATGACAGACACACAAAAAAAACACACAATAATTATTGTAAAATCAATACATTTATCGTTTCACTCAGAATCTAAAATGTATCGATAGTAAAATCGATAGGAAGTAGGGAAAAAGTGTTTAATTACTTGAATTTAGAATTTGAAACGTTACCGTGTATTACTATTTATTTATTTATTTATTTCAAACGGTAGTTACAAAGTAATAAACAAAACTAGTTAATATTATAATTTATAAAATATGTATAATAATAGTTTAAATAATAGAAAACAAACAGTTAAAATGAATGGAGATAATGGTAACATGTATGAAATTAAATATGGAGTATCTCAAGGTAGTGTATTGGGCCCTATCTTATTAATTTTATATATTAATGAAATTTATGATATTAACATAGAGGGTTTAATAGTAATATATGCGGATGATACCTGTCTGCTTTTCTCACAATAGTAAATGGGAAGGTGTAGGTATATGAAAAATCTATAACTGGTTTTCGAAAAGTATTACAAATATTGAAAGAAAGAAATCTATCTTTAAACAGAGAAAAAATAGTGTTTATTCCGTTCTCTATTAATAAATCTAATTCTACTATTAGCTCCATATCAATACACGAATGTTCTAATAACAAGAACTGTAACTCAATTTATTAACTGTAAGAAAAATAATAAAGCTCTAAAAATAAGATATTTAGGATTAATTATTGATAATAACTTGAAATGGAACTTACATGTTTAACAAACTTAGGGAACTACCTACGCTTTATAACTTATAATATGTTCAAATTAAAAAAAATAGTTCCAAAGGAAACAATGAGATTAGTTTATTTTGCTCTATGCCAATCCAATTTTCAGTACCTACGTTTTATTAGTATATGGAGTGGCCTTCGAGACAATATGTATTAAATCACCTAACTATTAATCGAAATAACATTGTTAGTATTTGCCTAAATAAGCTTTCACTACAAGGATAAACAATCGAAAATTACAAGGAAAAGGGGTCTTGCCAGTAAGACAATTATATAAAAAAAATGCAATTAAGTATATTCATTATTAAACAACTTGATATTGATCGGTTACATAATTATAATAGTCATAAAAGAGAAATTAGAAATTAATATGATTTTCTAGTTAGATATACTAATAAATCTTTTGGTCATACATTTGTAGATTACCTAGACTTATTATAATTTATTCTATGCCTCTGGATTTTAAAAGAAATATTATTAGATGTAAAAAATTAATATAAAGGATTATTATATAAATATATATTTTTAGAATTGAACAATACTATGTATTAATTTTATACCTTTATTGTAAATGATTGAACTGCTATTCATATATATAATAGTGTATTTTGATTGCTTAAACGTTGTATCATCTTCATTTATTAATTCATTTATGTTAAAACTTTGCATAATTTTCTACTTTTCTATTATTATATTTTTTTAAGTCGTATTATTCATAAATTAATGTACGTAATATTATAAGAAATTATCTAATTGTATTATTTTATAGGTAAATGTAATAACTCTTACTTCCAACACAAGCTTTTAGCTTACAGGAGGTAAGTAATCAAAACTATACCTATTTGTTAAACTTGTTAATTTGTAACCATTTATTTCGATTTCTAATAAAAAAAAAATAGTAATAATACAGTTTTATAATGTGTGGGTACACTGGAACCGGTGTAACAGAATTGCGCACTTTTTATCTTTTTATATTTGAAAAAATATAACACGATTTCGTACTTTTTATCTTTTTATATTTGAGAAAACATAACACGATTACATATTTTCGACTATTTGACATATTTTTGACCATATTATGTATTACGTTATTATTAATGTTGTTAAATTTTTTGAATTTATGCACTTAATTTATGATATAATTTGTTTTTTGTTTCATGAATATATTATAATACACTAAGTTTTAGTATTGTAAGTAAATCATTAAAGATATTGTAGGACAATATTATTGTTAATTTCCTTAATTCCAACATTACAAAAGATTTGTTTTGCGCAATCGTGTTGGGTTTTTTTTCAAATATAAATAGGTAAAAAGTGCGCAATCGTGTTACGCCTTGTTACATTGTACCTACTGGTTCCCCTGACGAATGGTATAACATAATACTTATACAGAAGAGACAAACCGGCGCGGTGTCTCAGCAGTCGCACATCGTCGTCGTTGCTTTGTCGGCACCAATATTTACTAGTAGGTATCATGTCCCTATTTTATACTGTTATCTTAATTATTATTATTGTTATACAATTAAATGTATGTGAAAGCACATATTGTGCTAAAACATTCTAAAAAATCAACTCATTTTTTGATAATCATTTAAAGTTCAAGTTTTGACGAAATTTTATATTTTTTTAAACTAAAAATAATTAATTGTCCTCTAACCATTTTAGTTATTTTGTTGTAATTCAATAAATATAAATCGTAAAGATTTAAAATATTAGCCAATTTGTATACTATTGTTATGATTATTAATTTTCTGTGAACAATAAAATTTTCAAATTACTTGGGTAACAAATAATGTTAAGCTATTTACAACACAAATGTGTCACACCATAATGCCCAGTACATCGACAATGTCTCATAACTTATATTCCATTTTTATGGTAAAAATCAATTAATCTTAGTATCTTACCGAATTAACAAGGCACTATATTCAAATAAATAATAATTTAACATAAAGTATCCTTAGGATCCACCCGTATATATCACCTGGAATGATCGTTGTTTGTACAATGATTAATCGTTAAACTCAAATTTAACACATCTATTGCACTGTTGCAGTGACTTATTCAAAGACGAGTTACAATACAGAAGCGAATTCTTTTTTTACTCCATTAACAAAACAACCAACAAGCATATTGTTCAAGTTTTTAAAAATTTGTCGTCAAGTGTCAACCTTCCCATGAAACAATAATCTAACAATTCTGCCGCTATACCTACCATAATAGGTATATTATATCCAACATTGACTGTATAAATATACAATACTCGTATACAGTCGTACCTAAACGCCTTACTGTGTTGTTTTTCACAGATGAGAAGGTATACATAATATTATTATTATGGATATCGCTCCCAACTCACATCCCGACCAGATGAGTACCTACACTCGTCGATAATATATTAACAACAACACAACACAACACAACCCAACACGGCAACTACAGCAATAGGTAGCAACATCAGTAACGACAACAATATTATAATAGTAATAACAACAATAATATTATTTCTGACAAGTCGGATTAAACTGCGTACCCACCCATATGTTATAATGTGAGCCAGCATTGGCGAGACGGCGTTTACGTTTACAAAGGGCGTACATGAAACGCCGCGGCGAGAGTTGGATAACGACGGTAATCCTCAGCCGCAGATCAGAACGGACGATAATCGTCTTAGTATTATTTTCTTCTCGCCTGCAATTGTGCGTGTGTGTATGTAAAAAGCCGCGTAGGGGTAGTTTTTGGGGGCACAAAAGTGTAAAATAACCTGTACTCGAATCGAACATCAGCTATATGCTCTGATTATAATATTGTATTTATATTATACAGGGCGATTCACCGAACATGCTCACCCCCTTTTTCTTCAATAACGCAATAATGCAGTTATATTTGATTTCTTTATACTGTTTAAATTTTGAGAAGTGCTCTGTGCCCTGTCGTGATATAAACTAATGTTTTTCAAGTGAGAACCACTCTTTTTTACCATACATTATTCAGCGGTTGGTTTTTCTGGAAATATAATAATATATTAATATATAACTACTTACTTGTTCTAATTTTGATTGATATCGGCATTTCCTAAGCGGGTTATCGTTTTATCACATTAAGTCATATTGTTTCCAATAAAATAAATAATACTACCTACTACCTAAATACTTTCAGTTGTGTTGCAGTATCGTTCTCAAGTCTATAATCTCTTTAAATATTAATAATGGATAGCCGATATACGTGAAAATTTGAATAGATCATTTATTTTTTATTGCTTAAAATCATTATTCAGAGTCAAGGAATAATCTAAATCTAAATATTCTAATAAATAAATGAAATATTAGCCACTATAACCATCAAATGTATAGATTTCATGTACTGTCAAGATCACGGGTCACCAATTAATATTTTTGTAAGGCCACACTAAGAATCTGAAAATTGTTCGCAAACCAATGAACGGAAATTATAAATTATAACACTATACAACGTATAATATAAACTATTATTAGTTTTTTATCTTGTCTGCAAACCAGATAAAATTAGTCCACCATCTCGTGACCCCTGTTCTAGGCAGTGTCAGCCTTTCCTAATAGAATTAGCCGTTGTAAATAATGACTTATTTCCGATATTGACGGCAACGTAATCAAGTCATCAACATTTAAAAAAAAAAACTATCTACCTACTTACCAAACAATTTTCTGTAAATTAGAAATTTTTATTTGAGTTTTAGGTTATTTTAAGTTCTCATTTGAAAAACAAAAGTTATTGTATTACTACAAGACAATATATTTCAAATATGACCTTCAATTATAGGTACCTAGATGAAAATTCCAAAAATCAGAATTCTATTGAATAGGTACATTAATAAAAGAAAAAAAGGAGTGAGCATGCTTAGTGAATCACTCTGTATATAATATCAAGAAGGTACTTGTACGATGAATGGATTTATTTCATATTGTATATGTATATGTGTATACTATACATTTATTATATAGCATATAGGTACCTATGTGCGTACGCGACGTACGCACATTATACTATATGTCTGTATGTATACTTTATATATGTATAGCGGTACCGTCGTTTATTGTAGTTGGTTTCTATCTCCGTAAAATATTATATATATATATTTAAAGTATATAATAATATAGTATGTGAGTGTGGTGTACCCGCATATACATATTATTAATATATACCTATATATACCTTCTATATATATATTTTTCACGTCGGCAAACACACAAAAACGCACACACGCGCGCGCGACAATATATAATACATAACATAATAATATACGTATTTATTGTTATTATTATATTATATATTTATATATTGTAAGGCTCGTACATATCTACGTCTCCGACGACAATGTGCGCGGCCTCGCAGGCGCCGATATCATTTGATTCACGTCCTAAAATATAATGCTATATAATATATTATATACATAGGTACTATGTATTATATACCATGACCCTGTAGCTCGGAATATAATAACAATAATAATAATAATACGCAGTACGCACGTCGATCTGTGAATGGGCCCTGCATACCATTATAGACGTACTGCTGCAACACGTCGCGTCTCTGTATAATATATGCGCGATATGTGTTATCCATTAGGTATATGCTCTAAAGCTCGTTTAATAATTATTTATCTGCATATGCATTATGAGATTAAAAGATAAATTGAGCAACTTGGCACTTGCAAGACTTTCTTGCATTTATTTTTATTTACAACTGGCCGAAAAACGAAACTAGAGAGGTACACTATCGTAGACGAAACTACGGTTCTGGCCAGTGGCCGGTAAAACCATGACCTTGCCCAAAATACTGACTGGATAACGTATTGACTTAGGATAATTTTAAAATTAAAAACTTATTTTCATATTTATCATAGGCCTATCCTAATAAGATTTTTTATTTATTTATTATTTTTTATTTAAGATGTTACCCACTTCAACAATACTAAGGTTATTAGCTAACATTTTTTTTTTACATGTTTTATATATCATACAATTATGTTAATATTTACAGTAAAAATTGGTTTGTATTTACATTATAATATTATTATATCAATTAAGCTAAGGTTTGTTTGTTAGATTACCTTTTTGAGAAGAACTTGATAATATTTGAGCCTTGAGGTTTGTTCTTCGATGATAATTTCTTTGATGTTGAGTAGGATACTAAGAATTGTGCGTGTTGGTTAGTATATAGGGAATTCATCGAATACCTATGTGTTTTATTGTAATGCGTGTTTGACATGTATTGAAAATATTCGTGGTCTTTGGTTATTAAAAAGGAATTGTGTAGTAAAAGTGTGCCCGGTTCTTGTTCAGGTGATAGCAATATCTCGACAATGGCTTAGGTATGGAGGTGTATACCAATTGTTTCGCTGAACTTTTGATGGATTCAAGGTTGTTAATCCCAGTAGTGTTGTCACGTCAAGATGGTTTTATTTTTAATTTATGTTAATATGATATCATTAGAAGATATTTTTTCGATGGTGATGTGTGGTATATTGTTACTTGCTAGAAAGGCTGCTCCGTCGGCCGTCACGTTTCCTATTATTCCTACATAGAGAGGTATCCACTTAAATTCAAATTTTTTATATATGTTTGATTAGTTCTATTTTGGGTGAAGTTTTTTGTGATTGAATTTATTAAGGGTTTGATTGGTAAAACAATCTATGGTTCTTAATAATCAATTATTCGCTCATTTGCTAGGACTTCTTCTACAATTTTCATTCTAGCATCGATGTATTTTGATCCCAACATTTTTTTGCTACTGTTAAAGTCATTGAAAAAAATATATGGTTTAGCTAATTAACTGATAATATTATTTAGATCATTAAGTAATAGGGTGGTAGTATCAAGCAAGTGGATATTGCAAATACATATTAGGTTTTTAAGGTCTATAGAAATGGCTTTTACTTAAAGTTAGCTTTCGGTGAGCTGCGAGCGCAGTTGCTTGGAGATTCATTTGACGATTCAAAAAATTCTAATGAATCCTCGTATTTGTAAAGTAGTGTTGGGTCTCAGATTTGTTTCTAAAAATCAAAAGGTAGTTGGTTGGATAGGCATTTTCTCGGTTTTTGGAGAGCATTTATTTTCCATTCAATAATTGATTTCATGATTAAATTATTTTATGAGTTATAAAATGGAGGTTGATAAAATTGATTATGCATTCGAGTGTTTTAGCTTGTGCTGTGTTTTATTGAGGTGGTAGGTAGTGCTCGAAAAAGAAAATTTGATAACCTTGTGGCTTGTTGGCATGTTATAAGTGATCTGTCATTTGCTATTGGCCGAATTTGGTCTAATAAATTCATTAGGAAAGATAATACAATTTTTCTATACTTATATCTACGATCAGAGTGTAGATAATAGATATTCATTGATTTGTTAGTGAAATTATCTAGGATGTATTTAAATTAAAGAAATGTAATTGGTAAGTGGTCATTGGTTGTGAAAAATTCCTCAACTGGTTTTATTTTATTTTTTATACGCCAAGCGGCTTTTACAAAAGAGTGAAAAGATAGATAATATAATATGATAATAATAATAGTATATGATATAACTAAGTAATAATATAAATATAACAGTAAATAAAGAGGTGAACAATAAACAATTAAAGGGCCAAGATCAAACTATATTGGCAGACTTAAGCATTCTGTGGAGTGGTTGTGGATGAAGAAAGTGGAATGAGTGGGAGTATAAAAAGGAGAATAATTACGAACATTGTGAAAGGAAACTTTAAATAGAACTTAAGATAAACGGTCAGATGCATCTATAGGCTTGGTGAGATGTGCATAAATGGACTGAGAATCGATACAATTACAGCGTGAAAACAAAGAAGGCATAATATTTAGATCACGGCTAATATCGGGATAGTTATGGTTCGGTGAAGGTAGTTCAAGAATAAATGCAGCGTACGATGAAAATATATGTTGAACACGCTCAAGTCGTAACTTATCCTTAGCAAGGTGTGAGGGTACCAGACTATAACCCCATAGTCGTGTATGGGTCGAACAAGAGAAAAATACAACGAACGGGGACAATTAGATGACGAGAAGACCTTTGTATTACGGTTAATAAAACCTAAAACCTTTAGAACACGACCCGTTATAACATCAATATGATAGCTGAAAAAGAGAGTGGAACTACATTTACTAACATTCAGAGAAAGACCTAAGTAGGATACACATACATTAAATGTATTTATCTAATACAATTAAACAGACAGAATGTGTATAAATTGTATATAAATGTCTCTATTATGATAATTTTAATTCACCAGTTTCAATAGTGTGTTGTTAGTTTTGATATTAGAGTGAATTGACCTATATTACCAAATTTTTAGATAAGAACATTAGGTATCTGTGCTTAACGTCGTAATTTTTTCAATATTTTAATTTTCAAGTGAGAAATAAGAACAGACTTTGATGTCTTTGACTGTTTTCGATACAAACATGCATTTCACGTCCAAGGAATAGTGAAATTTTACATGCCTATAGCAAAACTTCAGGATGTATTACATTGGTTTTTATATCAATCACTTTATGTACGAAATTATAATTTAATTTAATTAAGTATTTATGATTTAATTTTTATTAAACAAGACATGTTCTCGATACTCAACTGAATAGACCTCTTTAATATTATGCCTGTCCGCTTTATTTGAACTTTAAGTATCGTTTGGCAAATTACGTAAAGCATTGTTTGTAGAATATTACTTGACCGTCATGATTTTTTTTTTATGTGAACGAAGTAGTCTTGAAAAATTTGAAATGTAAGTATAACGTGTATTGTCATTTTCCGTCATTAATAAATCAGTAATAATAAGTCAAAATGATTTCGCTTCTCATTATCTACATTTTTCAGAGAAAATACACTTCGCACCGGGTGCTTTAATGGTGTTTTTTCTCAAGTCCCTAAAAATGTGCAGAAACATATTGATAATTTTTTCAAATTTTGATATATTCACCTCACCCATTGTCCGCTATCCTCGTCCATGGGGGGGGGGGGGGGACTCTCGGACGGTTTCTCATCGGGAGCAACAGCGCGCAGACTACGCGCGTACCTACGGTTTTTGCGATACCTCTCCACGCAGCGGAGACGATCCTCGCCGCCGGCCGTCTGTCTGCGCGTATTGCTGGCGTTACCCCCGGGTCCAACCAGCCGATCAAGTCTCCAAAGCTGTTCCTGACTTCAGCTCCCCTAACTAAGGTGACGACGGTGACGTACTCCGCCTCGTCACATTGCTCTTCCACCGCCGCTTGCACCGCTGGCACAGCGATCACGTCGTCTTTGATCCCTCCATCTGTCCCAGTACTAGATTCATCGTCTGATTGAATAATTGCTGACGAGTCGCAGCCCGCGAACTGGGTCGCATAATACATCAGGTCCGCCAAATCTGCAATCGTAGGGTCTTCTTGGAAGTTGTCAAATACCTACGCTAAATTTTGTTTTCATTATCTCGTACTCGATGTGGTTGATGATATTGCTAATGACGTATTTGATGGTTTTTTCGATCTCTTGGGTTGTGGCTTCGATATTATGTGATTCAGCCATTTTATCTGCAGGTATATTGTGCGCGGAGTCGGAATAATTGCAAATGAGACGATTCCGAATTTCGTCCTAGCGCCGTCGCCGATAATTTAAAACAAACATCGTTTATTAGTAGCCAGCTACTAGTACGACATCATATTATTAATTAGCCAACATCAGCTGGTTTTGGGGCCGTTTATTTTTCCAAACGCCTTTGTTGTTATTATTGTTGATATATTAACTTTCTATACATACGCAGAGGTATACACGTTACATACAATGGTATACAAATAATTAAATAACAGGACGTGATATGTAATTATTTTTAAATTATAAATCATTTTATTTAGTTCACTATAATGAGTCTTTAATGTCCTGTTTCTTTATGTGACTTTTCAAGAATATCATACATTTCATCATTATATACATAATATTTAATTTCATAATATTTTCTGTTCTATATAAATGAAAATTAATTCATTAATTTCGCTTACCTACTTCAGCAATGTTGCATCAATTGAAACGTCAAAAGACGTTGTAGTCTAATGAAGTCATATTTTTTCAATAGTTAGCTATTATAAATACATCATTTGTTATTTTTTATAATTTTCTTTATTATCTATGGCAGTGGTTCTCGACCGGGGTGACATTTCACCCAAGGGTGACATGGACCCAGTGCAGGGTGACACAAAATCTTCACGGAAAAAAAATAAAAATATATATCATAATATTGTTATTTATTGCCACCACTAAGTGTCATATGTAAATAGCATACCTCGAAGTTCATATATGTATTTTTCATTTTATTATACCTTTATTATTTGTTAGTCTATTTGATTTAGTATAAAACATATCCACCTTTATTGTTTTTTTGACGAGGAATGATATAATGAATGAAATAATAATTTAAAAGTATTATTCCCTTACTATATTAAAGTTACTTTTATGTTATTACTTAGAAATAAAAGTTGTTTATACTTTTATTTACGAAGGATAAACGCCGTAAGTAAATTTTAATTATACAATACTGACAAATAATAATAAGAACAAAAGTCACGTTATTGTTTTATTTTAACAAACACTTTGAAAATAAAATTCCCTATAAAAAGGTACTTAAAGACGAGATGAACGAGCACGGAGCAATGTACGTGTAGCTATAGTGAACCTATAGTGAATCATAAGACTGGAGATTTATTAATCTACTGTTGACAGTTGTTGAGCTAGATGACTAATGATTTGGGGAATATGTTTAGTGATGGTATCATTTTAAACCACCGGTTGCTAAAATAAAATTTAATCACTTATCATATCAAATGATTAATTCAGTTAATATTTTTAATTATTTTGGGATACATTTAATACTTCAAAATGAAAATAAATTAGTAAGCAGAATTAGGAAATGTCTCCTATAATGAAAGGAAATGTTTTCTATACAGTTTTATGTACACAGATGCATGCGATATATCGGTTTTATATATTTATCGATGTATGAGTGTTCTATAATTGATTAACGAGTACCAATTGGTTAGTAGAATAATTTTTATTCTAAAATAGTATAATATTTACATTTTTACTCATAAGGGTAAATAAGAGAGGTGATTTGTTGGAGGGGGGGAGTAATATTTATATGGGTTATATGTCAAAGAGTGGCGGGTACGTTATGGTCACTCATGGACCATGAAAGGGTATGGCGGGAAGTAGAGGGGATTGGCAATGGTGGCTCAGATGATTAAAGTAGATGGTATGCAATTATTGCAAAAGTTCTTTAAATAAAGATATAAGAAAAATTCAAAATGTTTTAATGAAAAAAAATTAAAATAGAAAATACAGATGTACCTAGTTAAGAAAATTATGCCAATACGGCGATTAACAACTTATAAATCTCTATTAATGACTTAATAAGGATTGATGAATCAGCAAGAACAGAGGATTCAGAGGACAGAAATCGTTGGAATGAACTGGTAGAAGTTGCAAAACACTTAAAAGGCGTGTAAAGCATAAAAAAACCCTGCGTATAACTTTTATTCAATAAATATGATATTTTACTTTTGAATATTTTGTTATTGATTAATTATAGTAATTAAAAATAAGAACTATGCACATACATTTCGTAACTATAACATAATTTCAATAACTTTTTGAAATTGTCTATTATACAATTATATCGTCTAGACGCTATTGTTCTAATACTTCTATGTTCAAAAATAATTTAGTTTTCAGAATACAATATCAATATAATATTATTATTATATTTTGTGTAAACGGCATACGCATAGGCAATCTATAGTCACGCAGGCGAATTGAGAGTACTGTCATCAGGTCGTCCTATGTAATATTATATATCGTCGGTGGAAAGGCCAACTGATGAATGATGTAACTCTCGTTTTTTTAAAAAGTGAGTTTATAATTGGATACTTGACACATTAATACACCTTCTGGCCAAGTATTGAATATTACATTATTATATAGGTACGTTATTATGGTTAAAAATAATTTATTATAGTAAATAGAAGTCAGATTATTTGACGTTTGTAGTTAGATTAGCTATTACAGTTTATGTCTTTATTAATTATTATCAGTATTAATTTTGAGTTGTTGTACATTAATTCTTATTCATGGTTATTTAATGTTGAAAATATGAAATAAAATATATACTATGTAGTTAGAAGTATATTAATTCGTGGTTGAAAACAATGTAGAATTTATTATTTTGTTATTATGATATAATAGTAAAACCTTAATAACTGTTTTTATAGTTGCTCTTATTCTTAGTGATAACTGATAATAATTTAATAATACTAAACAAAAAAATATGTTTTCATCATAGACATAATAGAATTCTATTATGTCTATGGTTTTCATTACTACTCAATACTTTAAACTTATACCAGCTACACGTAGTAGATAATTAGTTATAATAATATAGTAACTAGTAAGCACCTCGCTACTAGTTATTACTAAACCGGAATGTCAAAAAAAAAAAAAAAAATATTAAATTGTTAATAAATTATGATTATTGATTAATATTTGTAACATTAAACATATTATCATTGTTGTTATACGACTCATAGTATATTTTATTATCACTAACGATGATAATATTCAGTAGAAGCACTAAACAATTCAAATGACATTAACTTTAAGTATTGGTGTATTGGTGTTATACCTATAATATTGTATTTGGTTTTTGCTATCGGATAGTTGGAGATTTCGCATTTACAATGTAACTATGGATATATAATATAATATATAAGTATATAATAAAAAATTAGGTACTGTAAATTTATAATGAAGTTAGCGGATAATTTTTTAGTCAGCTGGGCTTTTGTTAAATTTAAAAGGAAAATTGTCGATCAAATAAAAACAAAATTATTCTACTGCCTATTTGTATTCTATTCATAATGAATCACAATATTATAATTAAAGTAAAAAAAAAAACATTATCTCATACAAGATAGGTACAAAATTACACATTTGAAAAGTTTCTATATACTTTCTTATTTAAGTATAGAATATTATTAAAAAATTACGAACACAATAATTGTATGTATTATGTAATTACTCATTAAACGTAAAACGAGTTGTCGCGTTGGTATTAATGCTCTTACGAAAAACCTTGTACTAAGCAAGGTGAATTTATAAATTCACCTTGTTATATGAAAATTACATAAATAATATCGTTATTATTCTAATAAAACTATAAACTATGAACTAAAATAGTATAATTATGTTTGATAAATTGTAATGTATAACGTCATAAATTTACAGCAAAGTAGGAAACATTGAAGCTTAAAATGTAAATCTAAGCCGTAAATTATACAAAACAAATGTGTAAAAATAGCTCTGAAAGCCACCTGTTCATACTAAACAAACTAAGCAAACAACTCCACAACCAATACCGGAAGACCGTACACGGCCAGTCGGATCAATGGACAACTCAATAGGAGAAGCCTTACATTACCGAATAGGAAAAAATAACAACAATTAATAATCAACTTAAACCACGTCTGTGGCTTACCACCAAGATGTTTCATCATCAGGACACGATGATAATATTGACAAAAAAATAAAAAGAATGATATAAATCCGTCTACAAGACTATACAACCAACTGAGGTCTCAGATTAGAACTAGATTAGTGTGCCGCAACCTTTCAAGGTCTTATTGCTCGGTTGATCATATCGCTCTCCTGACATGACGATGATCGTATAATGATATAATTATAAAAAATTGCCATATCCGTATTTTCAAAACCGATTTCGCGGGCGTAATAATATAATTATTTTATTGTTGGCACGTCTTTGGTTCGGACGAGTTGGCGGGATTAGTTTGGCCACCAGCCGAGGTCACACTGTTTGGTTGTGAACGCTGGCCTTTCCCGCGTTTTCCAAATTGGAGGCAAAACATTCATACAACATTCAACGCGATAAAGAAAACAAAACACGTTTCCCGCGTTTGCCTTTGCCTGACACAACGACTGTCGCCGCCCGCCATTCGCCATATTCGTTTTCACTCTGCGCATTTGTCACTTGTCATTCGCCATTGCCTCGTTGCTCACGTCGCTGTCTGCCTTCGTCCGGTGTCGCACTCGAATTCGTTTACCGCTTCGTTTAAATCTTGACATTTATCCGCGTCCATACACCGTCGCCATCATGCCCAGCCCAATGAAGAAAGTACGCAAATGCACCGAAGAAAACGTTTTGGCTTTCTCCAAACTCACCGAACACGGTTTCCAGCCCACCAAGGGTAGCGAACACGCGGCCGGTTACGACCTCAGGAGGTAAGCTCGTCGCCCGTCACATAATAATTAACTATTAAACAAAGCCATTATAATGTGTGGATTATTAGTTATTCCATAGTCCCATTCAATTCTAAACAGTTTATTTTTCAGTTCTAACTAGGTACCGTATAATTATCATCCTTTCACAAGCTGTGAAGTCCGTACCTATTTTAACATTAGATACCTATCCATAACGCCCCTCTAAAAATCATTGACTCATCAGTCCATGTTCGGACTCGTGCTATTTTGACGGCACTTTAATAGGTTAGGTTAGGTATGAGCCTTACCTATATATATATGTTATATGTATAATGTTCTACTTAGTACTTACCATTCTTCTACCATGTCGATATGTCATGACATTTTAATTGAAGAGGGAAACTATTGGGTCATGAACGCATGAGTCAATGGTAGTGTAGTGTGGTTGGACATTATACATTATTGTGAATTTATTAGACTCAAGCACCACTGATGGATGTAGTTCTCTATAGTTTACATATTATTATTGTAACTACAACTAACTGTCTACTTGTGTATTTGCAGTGCCTATTCATATGTTGTGAAAGCCCACGGAAAAGAGCTGATCAAAACCGACATCCAGATTAAAGTTCCCCAAGGTACCTATGGTCGTGTCGCTCCACGTTCTGGTCTTGCTTGGAAAAATTTCATCGATGTTGGTGGTGTGTATTACAACTGCAAATTACTATTAATTTATTACACTTTTATTTACATTTATTACTGTTGTTTTAGCTGGTGTGATTGACAGTGATTATAGAGGAAACGTAGGTGTCATACTATACAACCATTCTGATGAAGACTTCATAGTAAATAAGGGTGATAGAGTTGCCCAACTTATCTGCGAGATGATAGTTTATCCAGAAGTAGTTGAGTTTAAGGTATGTTCTATAATTTTTAAAAACACTACAATTTATTTAATTATATTTATTTTCTTATTTCAGACATTGGATGAGACTGATCGAGGTGAAGGTGGTTTTGGATCTACGGGCACTAATTAAAATTTCCAATTATGTATTCTGTTGTGGATTGAGTTTTTATCAAAATATTGTGATACTTAATTAAATTAATCTCTTTTTGTTAAGCTATGTAAACATGGACCCTTATGTGATCCGTAAACCTGACGTAATTTATAAGTTAATTGGTAAAAGAGATAACTTATAAGTTTTTTCTGTAATAATTATTATTTAATTTATATCATTTACATACAATTTGTAATTTATCCTAATACATTAAAACAATATAACATTTTTAATATTAGTACTAAAATATCATTTTTATTTTTTTACTGTTGATTTTTTATACAAACAAACTAAATTGTTATTAGTTACAGCTACAAGATATTTTCCACTAGAGTGCACAGCACACTTAGCCATTACTATGTCATAAACATCTACTTCCAATTTCTTTTTCTTTTTCAAATACTTGTCTTCAAGTTTGGGCCATTTCAAGACTGAATTGACAGTAATGACCTTAGAATCACTTGTTGAAGATTTGAAGGCTAAGTCCTTCAGGTTGTAAATCCATACACTACCTCTATCATCCCCACACGCTAATAGCTTGCCATCTGTAATATGTGTGAATAGAATATTTATTATTACAGGAAATTTATTGTAGGTTTTAATCTTAATAATACTAAATACAAACCAAGTCCAACACTACAGCTCATAAAATAGTTGTCTGTATCACTCCATTGAAGTATATAAGTTGGTTTTACTAAACACTTGTTGTTTTTAGTTTTTGACAGTGCTACATCTAGATTGAAAATGTATATAACTCCATGCAGTGCCACTTTAGTGGCAATCCAACTGTCTTTTACAATCTCGATTGAATCAATCACATTTTCATTTTGATCCTTGTACATTTCATTAGGATTTTTTGGAAGTTCAAAATCTAATAGTTCTTGATTCTGGCTACAGATAAATTGTATTAGTTTAGAAAGGGATGGTTTTGTGCTGTGAATCTATACTCATAAAATATTATGAGAACCCTTATTGCCAAATATAAATCATTAACTATAATCAATAAATTAATAATGATAAATGGGTTGTTTTTTTTTTTTAATGATACAGTAGTATAGGTTATTAATGATATTAATTGGTTATTAGTATCAACACATTTGCATATTTTTTCTGGAATGCTTGACACGATGCTTTCAAAGATTACTAATATGTTTCAAGTATACAGTATACACTACGTTAATAAAAAAACTTTTTTGTATTTTTAAAATATTTTCTTAACCTATTTGTAGTAATATTAAGTGGATGATACACCCACATGTGTTGTCTCCGTCAAATGCAAAACATGGAAAAAATTATTTTGGCACGGGAAAGAACCAAGAATGCTACAATCTTAATTAAGAAACAAAATTTTCACTACTTATAAAAAAGAACTGGCAGTGCAATATCGTTTTTATTTTTTCGAAATCAGAACTTCAAAAAAGTTGTTTAAGTTTGAAAAACAAAAAGAACTTTTTTTATATAAATGAATAAAAAAAAATAAAAACGATATTACACAGCCAAAGTTATCCTTTTTATGTAGTGAAAATGTTTTTTCTTAGTTATAACTGCAGTTTTCTCGGTTGTTTCCTGCGCAAAACAGTTAATGCTATGTTGTAGGTACTAGGTACATTTGTAAAATGAAGACAACATAAAGTAATGTGGTCATTAAATATAGCAGTTCACACATTTATCTTGATTTCTGAAAAAACCCAGTATCAAATTTGATTTCTTGATAAATCAATCATGAGACTAATTTGAATGGCACTGTGTAACTCAATTTCTACTATACAGCATAACATGTTGGGGAGACACTAACAGAACAGACCTTAATACATTGCATATTACGCAAAAAAAATATTATAAAAGTAGCATTCTTCATACCATTAAAATACCCATCAGAGAAATTATTCAACGATACAAATATCTTATACTAGCTGAATAACCCGGCGTTGCCTGGAAAAAATTTTTTATTAGTTAGGTAACTCTTTTTAGGTGTAATTGGCTGTGGCATGCATATTGAAGCAAAATCATAGTATATTTTAATTTTTAGCCATCTCGCGCGGAGTTGCCCGCGATTCTCACTTATGGTAATAAATCAGTCAGGGCATCAATCTATCAATTTTTAACTTTTTTACCCCTTTTAACCCCTGTAGGATATGAATTTTGAAAAATCCTTTCTTATTGTGTGTCAACATCACAAAACAAAACTACTGTCCAAATTTCATGCTGATAGCTTCAGCGGTTCCGGCTAGGTGATTTTTTCATGTTAAGTCCCTTTCACCCTTTTTAACCCCTGTAGGAGCAGAATTTTAAAAAAATTCTTTTTTAGGGGTTTTTCGCATCATAAAACAAAACTACCAACTAAATTTAATACTCATAGATTCAGTAATTCCGGTTAGGTGATTTTTTTTCATTTTTACCCCTTTTAACCCATGTAGGGGTTGAATTTTGAAAAAAATCCATTTTTAGTGGGTGTCTACATTACAAAACAAAACTACAGACCAAATTTCATACTCATAGCTTCAGCAGTTCCAGCTAGGCGATGATGATTCACTCACGGCAAGTCATATAAATCATTTTATATATAGAGATATTAGACAAATAAATACAAAACCACACACTCAATGCTACAAAAATAATAAACAGAAGAACAAGTTAATACATTAAACTGTTTTATACATTGTTCACTAGTTCAAGAAGCTCTCCTAGTAACATGGGGAAAACTATATTCAACAATTTAAATAACAAGGTAAAAAGTCTAATAAGAATTAAAAAGTTTATGTGAAAGTCAATTCAATAATACTAATGATATAATTAATAAAAATAAAATAAAAAAGGCAATAAATAAAACAGTAAGTGATCTTGATGATAATGTGTGCTTCAATAAAATTATAAAAAGTCTATAATGTGTCTAAACATAATATCTTATATTATGAACCTATAATAATATGTAACGCTTAGTTTTGTTTCTAAAGTATATCTATTTACAATGTTATAATTAATTAATTAATTCGTATTTTTATTTGTATAAATATTTTACTAAAAAGTATAAAACAAATTTATTGTAATATCAATGAACTCCGCTTCTAGCTCAGTTGGTATTTGTATCAGCTATTATTAATGTAATTTATTGTAATTATTTAATTGTACCATATTGTTTTGGCTGAATAAATAAATAAATATATGACTGGAGAATTTTTTTAGAATTTTTAAATTTAAGGCTTCTGGTGCCAATGACATTTTGTTTTTTTTGTTTTCAAAAATACACTCTGTGGAAATAACGATACCGCCTAGTAAAATCAACCAAATTTCATAATTTTTTTTTTAATTGCTAGAGGGAAATATTCTACAGCCCGCATTGATAATCAATATTTTATTCTCAAACTTGATAATATGTCTAAAAATATACAAGAAAAATAGCATTTATTTACAAATTTTTTAATACAATTATTTAAAATAAAAAATCAGAGATAGATGCGGGCTGTAGAAAGTCGTCTTCTTTCAGAAAAAAATATTCATCAAAATCCGACAATTCTACAAAGCTTGAGAGTTATTCCTGAGTTTTCTGATATAATACACCCTATCAACCCCCCAAAATAGGTATCGGATATTAGATTAGTGAAAAACTCTTATAATTAAGGTGGCAACAAAAACTGGCACCGGGACCCTTAATGCATTTTTCAATATTTTTAAGTGCATTTAAATCCGAGATAATAAACATTTAGCTAAGCTCAACTTTTTATAGTTTCACCATATATTAAATATACAATAATTTGTGTATGATTTTAGTCTATGGTTGCATATATATATATATGTACGGATTAACCAATTCATTATACAAGAACTAAAATAATAAATATGCCATGGACCATAGGAGATAGGTAAACACTGATGTAGGCAGTAATATTAATAAGTAGTTGAATTGTTTAATTTATTTATTATATACTGGTTGAACACTGTTGGTCGTTGGATTCCGTTTCTTATGACCAGTAGTCTACAGTATACACGGCTTAATTTCAATACTGGCAAAGAAAATCAAGAGAAAATTACAGTCAATCGAAGGGATTTATTTAAATAATGATAGATCTATTAACTTTTTATTCTAGCTTAAGAATATAAAAAAAGATAAATCTCAACAGTTGTCTTGACCTTTTGTCTTCAATGGGAATTTGGTTACCCAGGGGTACCACAGCAAAAAATGGTGCACCATATGCGATGCCTCGTGCAATTTAATTACCTAATAGTGCTAGGTACTACATGTCTACATTAATAACCAATTTATATTTTAAATAATAAAATAAATTGCGTTACCTCTGAGAGTTATCCCATCCTTTTAAACCAACATTGGTGGCAATGAGTAAATAATCATTTATTTCACAAAAAGCTAATCCAAAAATTTCGCACTTGACATCAATGTTGTATCGGTTTTCAAGATTTACGATACGACTATTATTAGTTTCAAATTGGAGGATGTATAAGTATCCATTGTTTAATGCACCTAAAAAGAGACCATCACATTAGTCAATGAATAAAAATAATAGAACAAAAATTGGCATTGAGGAAATACTCACAAAACAATATATTTTGGGAAGGATGAAATAAAATGGAACTAATAAATATCTTTCTATTGTTCCCTTGGAACAAACTGTAGTGAAGGTATGCTGATTTGGTTAGCAAGTCTATGAGCACAATTGTATTGTTAGTCCCACCAGTGGCCAATATATTATTGCGGGGGCATGCTGTACTCCAAGATAATGTATACAACAGTCCTCTATGAAAATATAAGAATTAGAATTAACTCCCACTATAATATATTCTGAAATAAAATCAAAATTTAAAACTTATATGACGGTATAACAGGAAAAAAGCCACCGTAAAATCTGTGACAATTGTTTTAATTAGATACACATATTCTTCATTACACAATCAACAACTATTTTTATTATAGTAAAAAATGTTCATTGAAAAATATACTCCAAATCTATAACAGAAATATTGGAGTGGTGATAAATGTATTTCCTCAGAAAAATTCTGACAAATACCATAAATTGAATAAATATAAATTGTAGACAGGCAAAATATCTTAAAACCAGCTGTTCTTAAGTCGTACACTTTGACGGATTTGGCTTGAAGCCACATCAGAAGTTTTTTTTTGGGTAGGTACCAAAGGCCATCGCCTAAAGTATTTTCCACATAACTACTGGAATTTGGAAGGATTATCACGACGACATCAAATTCTATAACTCTATCAATCAACAATTTAAATAGTGTTGAAGATAATTTGAAATATTTCAAAAATGTAGTTTTGATTTCGTGGCTTTTTTCCTTAGATTCTTTACAGACATAATATTAGTTAAGTACCCAATAACAATATAACATATTTTCTATTAGGTACCTATATACTAATATTATGCTATTTAATGTCTATAATTTAATCTGCCAAACTTGTTCAATGAATAATGATCTAGATTCTATAGACAGATATAAAAATTTAGTATTTAACAAGCATAATATGACAAATTTACATATAGTTTGTTATACTACTTTTAGATACAGAAAATGAAAAACTGTAATAGAATACAAATTATTTACTTGGGATAAGTATATCTATACTGGACAATTCCTGTCTCCACATCGATAACACAGACCTTGTTGCCACCACATGTGGCCACTAAGTGAGATTTATTGGATGGCTCGAACGCCGCATACCACACCTATAACCGACAATGAATGATACATTAATACACCGTGTCTGACAACATTATTGTGCCCTGTTTATGGTTGAACTGTACTACATAACAATTAAGTATAATTAATTATTGCCCGTTGTTAGTTGTTACCTGTGTGGAAACATCAGCCGAATCATTGTCGGACTTTGAATGGCACCTGAGGAAATGGTGTACCACGAATTCACCCATAATCGACGGGTGTCAGACAGATAGATTGTCGACCTATGCAGGAAGCAGGGTAAGTTTCGTACTGTTTCTAATGTCACCGTATTTTAATTAGGGAATAATTCAGGACGGTCAGTGGAACGCGAATCTAATACCACCGATTAATATACGATAAATAAAAAAAAAAGTAGTAAACTAAGTAGACCGGTACTCGGATAATATTAATTATTAATAAGTTTCAAATTCAAATATGTGTTCAAATTTATTTACGAGGATGTTCGATGTTAGATTTCATGATTAATGATTTGACCATTTATCTCTTTTCTATGGATTTGACGAGGATTTCGGATTTCCCTCCATTTACACGGCATGTACTTGTGAGCATAGAAAAGAATCTATCGCTGTTATCACGGTTTAAGATATATCTTAGATATATCTAGTATATCTTAAATCGTGGCTGTTATTGTTCTATGTTATCAGTTATCACTTGAGCATTCATAATCAGAGCTCAATGTTGATAACAAGCCGCCGAAATTACAAATGATAATAAACATTTAAAAATCAACTACAATTAGTACAATGTATCTTTGAATCTTTACACACTCCGCACACGACGCACGTGGCCATGGTCTCTTCACGACATTCAAGACTCAAGACTCAAGACTCAAGACACAGACTCTACTAGTCTACTACAATAGTATAGTAGTACTGTGTGCGCTCGTGCAGCTATTAGGTGTCGTGGTTTCCGTCTATTTAGTTATAGAGTTGTAGTACTCTAGTGTCTCGTCTCTGGAATCTGCTGCCTGGTAAATTATTATAGTACTTAAAGTAAATAGTAAGTCAGTAATCGATGCTGCGGACTGCGGAGCCCACTGGATAGTACTATTGGCCATTCGTCAATTCGTCATTTCATCATTCAACCAATCTGGTCTACTGTCAAGACGTATTCAATGTCGCTAGTGCAAGGCGTTTTACTATAAATTATTTAATTATGTTTGTGTTCTAACTTCTAATTCCCACTTCGGAATAAAAAACGTTTGATCGACCACAAAGTTTGGCATTAATTGTTGTTCACTCTGCCAGCTGTTGCCGACACAAAGATGACAGAGGAATACATCAAAACTGTTTCCGTCCACATGGACAATTTGAACGCGCATCCTCATTGCTCTCATGGTAATTATTGTTGTTTGTTCATTTGTTGATATTGTGGTGTAAACGAGTCTTCTTCAGTCGTCATGTATTGCAGTAGCCAGTACCATACAACGGTATGTGTCTGTACTTGACACAAATCAGTGATAAGTACTGAAGTTTTTAAAATCTGGTCGGGCAATTTCGAAACTTCCCGGCCTCAATATCTTAATTATTTAATAACCCTAATATACATTTATTCATAATCATGGTTTAAATATAATCATGCTCATAATAAAGTTATGATGTAAATAAAATTTGGCCGGCTCGACGTTAGCATGGACTTCGGCGCCACTGACACAAATAGAATATTAGGTATATGACTTAGAATGGAAGAAAAAAAAGTAATTTTGGTAAAGCATTTTTATAACTTTGTTTAGAATTAAGAATTTAAATATTTTATAGATAATAAAATACTAAATATTTATGAGGATTAACTCACTATCTATTAACTATAATACCAATATTCTTTTTATTGAATAATTACCAATTTATTAACTACATTTAAAATTGTTGGGTTAGAGATAGTCATTTTTTTGTTGTCTGATTACCTTATCATTGATTGATTCATCCTATTAAATATTTTTTTTTGTTTTAAGGACCAACGCTGTTGTTTTCTCGAGGATCTGACGGTAAAAAGTTTTACTCTTGCTCGGCACATAGAGATAAAAAAAAATGTTCTTTTTTTGTTTGGGAAAATCAAATTGAATCAATTGGACAACAATTCATGGAACAGTATGAAAGGGATCTCATTGTTACAAAAATGATGAGATATAAATTACAATCCAAGTAATAATCATTAACTTATCTAATAACTTTCAATTTGTATCTTATAAAATATTCGGAGTTTCTAAAATTTGACACCAAAGCAAAAAGACGTAACTTGTCAACGGTAAGTATTTTTAGAAAATAATATGAGACATTTTGAACATTTTATAAGATAAAAAAATAAACTTACAGTTAAATAATAAGTTACCAAGTAACTTTTTATTTCATAATCAAAATTTCCAAATCCATGTAAAAATTAACTCAATACAAATGTGCCATGTTTTTGGAAAAATAAAAAAAAAATCAAATTAGATATTTGAAAATTGAATGAAGCAGAAGCCTCAGTAACTCAGTCAAGTCTAGGTTTAGGACCATGGTAAATGGATCAAAATGACTTAGAAAAAATATATCTACCTATCAATATCTGGTAAAAAAAATAAGGTTATTGTTCTATTCAAAAAAACTCACCATTATATAGCTTGGTCTGCTAGAAGTCAAGAGCATATAGAATAATTTGCATTTTCTATAACTTCCAAGCCTTATAGTCTATAATATAAAATATCTATACTGTGTTCAGCAACAAAACGTGATGCGCACTGACCAAAACTGGTTCCACCACGCAACACCGTTCCATTGGGAAACCGGTTTTGATAGCAGGGTGTCACGGGGGGATGCGCAAAACCGGAGGTTTCTCTCGCTGAACAGTGTATAGAATGTATAACATTCCTAAACAGTTTTAAATTTATTTCAGGTACGATCACGTAAAAAATTTAAACCCAGAAGAAAGATGTTTCTGTCAGAAATGTGGTGAATTATTTTCTAAGACTGAACAGGATTTGCATTCAGACCATTGTGAAATGCTAGTAGAAAATATAAATGACTTAAAATTATCTCACCCTTCACAGGTAGTAATCATATTATATTATAAACATATTTTTATTATCATACTATTACTATATATTATATAAATTTGATATAAAATGTGTGGACATTAATTTAGTTGTTTAGACCACGTCAAGAATCTAAAAGCGAATCTCAATATTTTTTTACCGAAAACACAATTGAAATGTTGGTAAAAATGTTTCGCTCTGTTGGTACAACTAATGTTATTTGTATCGGTGCTCCTACTATACATGAAAGGATATTCTGCGACGTACCCGAAATGAAGAGTTTTTTACTTGACATTGATCATAGATATGTATGTAAAATAATATTAATTTATTGTCATCTGACTTAATGGTAAAAATTTGATATTTATACTTTCAGTTACAATTTTATGAAAGTGACCATTTCAGATGGTTTAACATGTATAACTGCCATATACTTGAGGAATGTGACACGGACCTTGTATTGGAAGATATTTTGACCCAAGGAGATTCTACAGCCGTATTTATTGACCCACCATTTGGTGGCAGACTTGAACCATTAGCATATACACTAGAAAAATTTGATCAAATTAGGAAGAAAAACAACAAAAGCATATTATCGAGTAACATATTTCATTTTTCTCACTGTGTTTAAATTATTATTAAATGTATAAATTATTCTTCAGAGTTTCTGGTATTGCCTTATTTTATGGAACGATTTGTGGTCAACTGCTTACCTGGTATGTCAATGCTAGATTATAAGGTTGACTACATAAATCATAAGAAGTTTAATAGTTCTGGTTTGTAATTTTAATGTTAAACTGTTTTTTTTTTTTTTTAACTAAATACTAAAACACATTTATTTTATTTTATATTTAGGAAGAAATAAAGGTTCTCCAATTCGAATATTTACAAATGTAGATCAATGCAAGATATCTTTACCAGTAGAGGAAAATTATAGATTTTGTGATGAGTGTAATCGATGGGTTTGCTCAGAAAATGTACATTGCTACAAGTGCAATAGTTGTACATCAAAGGTAAATAGATTATTATTAGGTAATATAAAAAATGTATAGTTTGCATAAGTACTCAAGTCTCGACCTCCAATAAAGGATTAATATAATTATTAATTCATAACTTTCGTAACTCATATGTAAGGTTTGGGACTTCTTGTATTTGGATATTTTTTTGTTGTGTAGTGCTCATTGTTCATTCTAGGTAAGTTATAAATTTGTAAAAATAAAAATTAGATGTGTTTCTTTAATCACGGTGTTTGCATATATCACATTATTCGTTATTACTTATTCCTTACCCCTGTAAATGTTCCAATATTTTTAAAAATTAACTTCTTTTATCTTACTATAGTTCCTAAATGCCTAAAACATGCAATAATGTCTATATTAATCAATATATTTTATTTGAATTAGTAAACCCGTGTATAAACTATTTATATTACCATTTGTGTGTCTACTTATCTTTAAGTTTTTTTTCTCCAAAATTGTAATAAGTTTTATGCATTTTTCGAAAGTATTATAAAAATGTAGCTGCATATCTCGATCACTTGTTGCAACAATTAGTCCTGAACTCTAGTCATATGTATTTTTATAATATTATACATTAACTTATTTTTTAAACCTCTTCATCCTAAACAAAAAAAATTTGAAAATACGCCACTACTAATTTGTAATAATAATGATAAAAATACAATATAAATTAATCTATGCGAATGTATAAGATACTGTGATTACTGGTGGTGTGGCGTCCTTTGAAAAATTAAATTTTTACAAGCTATCAAACATTATTGACCTAAGTATAGTAGTCAAACAAGGGAAGACTAAATTGCATATGGGGTTCTTGAAATGCAAAGCCCCCCTAGTAGACCCCCTCACTAGTTTTTTAATCATATTTTAGTCTAAAATATAAATTATCGGAGTCTAAGTAGCTGCTACAATTCTAGCCCTCCCCCACCCCAGAAAAATGTCCCAAGATGTGTCTATGTTAGATGGATTAACTAAGTGTAAAATCAATTTTTGATATTTATTCTTATTTTAAACTCTTGTTTATAAAATTTTTAATTTCACAGAATGGTCGTGCATACATACACTGTAATTTGTGTAAGAGATGTGTGAAAAGAACGTGGAAACATTGCAAAGAATGTAACAAATGCTGTTTAATAGAACACAGTTGTATGAGATTTCAAACTAAGGTTAGTATATGTTTTTAGAACTAGTATTGTACACATACAACTTAATACACTATTCATTGCATATCGAGTTATACTTTTATTAGAGTATGGTTACATATACATATACAGATCTGCCAATGCTTGTTATACTTATACAGTATAAAGATTCTCTTAGCTAATATGATAATATAATCCCTAATATATCATAAAAATTAACTTATTATCTAATATAATATCTCTACTATAGATGTATATATTTTGTATGTTATAGGGAAGAATGAAGGACAGACCACGTAAAAAACATACATTGTCAAAGGCATAAATATGAATAATATTCAATATTAAAATATTTTATGGACTAAATTATAAGAAAATATATCGTATACAAATTATATTTTATTGAATTATTTGAATAATTATTTTTATTATAAATACTATAGTCTGAAATACCTACCTAACATAAATCTTCAATATTGATTTATGATCAGTCAAGTTTAGTCGGCAGTCATAATAAAATAAAATACTATTTAATTTATTGTTTGTCATTCAAATGTACAGCAAAAGACAATGTCCTTATGTTTGTAGCTTTTAGACTTAAAAATTTACTTGACTGATTTTAATGAAAGTTAAAATATTGCATGTTAGAACGTAACATTGTATTGTTCTTAGAGATATCAGAAATGTTTAAATTGTTGAGAGTAATTTAAACCATGTTTGAAAATAATATATCAAGTACTAACTGATTCTTATTATTCTATTATGCGGTACTAGATAGTACCTCCAATCCACCGTGGATGGATTCCACATCAGGGTTGAATTAGTTCACAAAGCAAGGTAGTCACACTGATGCTAATTTGCCCGTGAACTGAGCCTTGAGGTATACTAAAACTAAGATATACTAGTATAGCCCCGTAGACTATGTTTATTTTTTCCTGGGCGACGCCTGATGTTATACAGCTAGTTTAGTATTATTATTTAATAGTTAAATTAAATATTTTCGTGATTGCCTTGCAAACCATTACAGATATAAAATGTTTGTATGCTTGCGGAATTGTTTAATGTATAGACTTCAACAGTTCATCTTATATAATTGTTTTTTTTTCTTCAAATTTTGGCTTTTGATCCCTTAAGAAATCAAATTTACTTTTAAAATATGACAGTACTATCATTATAGGTATTTATTATAATGAGCTACTCATTGTAAATAGTTATTGATTGGTAAATTTTTAAAATCATAGAAAATTTATTTTTACCACATAGACTGTGTATGTCTTTTTGCAGTTTTCACCAAGTGCGTATGATAAAAGAAATTAAAAAAAAAAAAAGATAAAGAAACTGCCTTGATTTGACTCAACATAAACAACAGAGATTTGGTACTATTAAAATAATTAAAATAAAACAAATAATTTAAGTGTTACTTATATTGTTCAACCAGAGACCCAACAAACAAACTCAGGTGGAGTTGCTGTTCCAGTTGATTTAAATATAAGTTACATTATTATTGCGTATAATATATATTATATTCAAATATTGTGTGATATTTTATGAAACATTCTTTACAATTAAAATACTATTAGTTGATGCATAGATACATCTATAATTTATAAGTTTGTTGACTAGTCTCATTCAGTAAATTATCTTATAAAACATTAGTATAAAACAAATTCATAACTAGAATCTAAGTAAAATAATTCAATATAAAAATTAATAATTAATAAAATATAATTGTTTAAATGAAGATAATAAATATCATCTTCTATTCAAACAATTTTCTTTTTATAATATAAATGCCCCAACTTTTCATATATTGATACAGCTTGATTTGTTTTTATCCACTTTTTCCAATTCTGAAATCAAATTTCAAATATATATTTACATATTTTTTTACTGTAGTGTAAATTACTTTTTATCTTACTTCAAATATATTCAATGGTGTATAATTTATAAATTTAATTAAACTATAGATAGCTTCATCATCATCATTGTCAATAATTGTTGGTCCAGAAAAAACCCAATGACAAATGCCTGATAATTGACATAAAGCCTTGGAAGTTTGCTGCTTATAATTATAAAGCTTATTATCATCCAATATTATTCGATGCCATTTTATTTGGTATAATGGATTCTAAAAATAAAATATTTGATTTAAAATTGCATGAACGTTATTTTTATTCATATAACTATATAGGTAGAATCGGGATATCTTTTATAGAAGTATTTTGAAAATATTGAATTAATGGTATGTTTATAATGTTGTCAACCAGTCTTCATTCATATTATTATATTAAACTTTTTTCAGCGTGTAACAACTTTTGTAAAGTAAACACTAAATCAAAATTATAAAGGTAACTAACCAGTCTTAAGAAAGAGTTATTAAGAGTATATTCTTACATTTACTTTATTGCGGAAACCTGTAAGAACCAATGTAACTGTTGTGATAACGACATCTTTTTGAGTTAACCTAGAATTTAAAAAAAAATGTACTTATTTCAAACTTTATATATTAGTAATAATGATAATAATAATAAAATAAATTACTCTTGCAGTGATATATCTCGATTTCTTCCATAATGTAGCCACACGTTTAATGAACCCTGATTTTTTTTTTCGTTCATACGATCAAACCAATGATCTATACTTGATCTTGGACACAAAATCAATGTACATCCTTTTGAGGAAACAACTGTTTCATCCAAATCAGTTTCTCCTTCTGATTGTGTGTTATCTAAATTGGGAGGTTTGGACTTCGATAACAAATGCATTAATATGGTAATTTTACAATCGGTGGTACCCATATCAGTTGCTATATTAATATAAAGTAAATTAAGTTACTACCTATAGGTACTCTAATGTTTTTTATTTAAACTTGCCAATTATTCCGCCATATGGTTTTTGACTTTCTCTGGCAATCATCCATTCAACCACTTGATTTTGTCGATCATTCATATTAAAATTAGAGTCGGGCAGAGATTGTGATTTATCATCATCATCAGAATTTTTTTTGTTCATTAGTTCATTATTACTTTTAGCAAGTGCGGTATTATTCTGTAATGTCTCATTAAAAGATTCATCATGGACAACAGATAATTGACTAAAAAATAAAAAGAATAAGTAGGTACCTACTAATTTATTATAAATAATTTAACATTTAAAATTCCTTACTTATCATCAAGTTTAACTTTTGTTGCGTTTAAAGAAAGATTATTAGAACTATTATGACCGCCACTGCTATTTGCTAAGCTTTGTTCACTGAAACTTGTATTGTACTCTTCTTCAACATCCACGTCTTCTTCTTCTTTTTCTGATTCGTCTTCATTTACCATTTCTTCTTCAGATTCATCTTCATTTGCTACTACTTCTTCTTCTGATTCATCTTCATTTACCATTTCTTCTTCTGATTCATCTTCATTTGCTACTTCTTCTTCTGATTCATCTTCATTTGCTACTTCTTCTTCTGATTCATCTTCATTTACCACTTCTTCTTCTGATTCATTTTCATTTACCATTTCTTCTTCTTCTGATTCACCTTCATTTGCTACTTCTTCTACTGATTCACCTTCATTTGCTACTTCTTCTTCTGATTCACCTTCATTTACTACTTCATCATCTGATACATCTTCAAATGACTCTTCATCTTCAGAACTAGTGCTATCAATCTGTGTTCTACGCAGCTGAGCTTCAATTTCTTCTCTACGATGATGGCGTTGTTGAAACAGTTTTCTAAAATGTAACAATAACAAACATGTATTTAATTCTTTTGATTTACAATGGTTTATGTAGTGATGTGAAATTTAAATTAGATTTATAAGTATAATATACGTTAACAATTTCCATATTTTCCAAAATATAATCAAAAAGGTAAAAATCATATTTAATAAATATAAGAGGCAAAAAGGCAGTAAAAATGTGTTGTTCAACTGGTTTATTAATGACAGAATATTATAATAAACTATCTAAAACATGTTTTGCTTATAACTTTATACAACTACCAATATAGGTACCATGTCCATGTAAATGAGAATGTAAATTAATACAACAAAATTGCATATTAATGAAATAAACAATATCAATAAATAATTAAAGTATATATTATAATATTATACTAGCTAATCCCACGCTTTTCGATGCCCTTAAAAAATAATAACTCTAAAAAAAAAATATGATTATTCGACTCCTTTTGGGTGTCACTGCAGTAAGAGCAACTCAGCCACCTTGGTAGGTAATGTTTGCAAATTTAATTTAATGCACGCATTAACTGTAACTTTAACCAATGGCAACTAATAATAAATAAATACTATTTTCTACTAATTATTTCTCCTCTAACCAATAGAAAACTTTTATAAACTAACATTTTAATCGTAAATCTTAAAATACCTTTTTGAGCATCACCCCTACTGGGAATTTAAACCAATAAGGACCCATTTAAGTAAACACAAAAATATTTATTATAACTGGTGCATCCGTTTAATAGAAGTTTGAACATAGAAGAAATATATAGAAATATATATATATTAATATACATTAAGATAGGTACAAAACATAGGTAGGTACCTATTTTACATTATGTAGGTAAAATATAATGAATATAAACCTATTAACTAAATAGGTTTTTATGTGTATGAATATATATAATTAGCATCATTTTAAAATTAGATGTCTTGCATCTCAAATCTCAATATTGGTAGCCGGTAGGGACCAATAATAAGAAGCAACACAAAAACTTTTATACTACAAACTATTCACATATAGGTATAGGTTTGGCATCAGCTTAATAATTTTCTAAATTTCTGTAAGTATTTTATCCAGTAATGTCACATGAAGGGAGGAGGGCAAAAGTAGCAGTTGTCTCAAGTCAAGCAATTCTGAAATTGTCAAATTTACTGAAATTACAATGTTTTATTTATTATAATTATGATAGGTACAATATACATACTTGAATAATTATAAATAACAATATTAATAATAATTACAATTCCATTATGTTAATTTTTTTTTTGCATATGCTAAGAAAAGCTTTTCAAAATGTAAATTAATTAAATCATATATTTTAAGAAATAAATTAAGCCAAGAAACAGAAGCTTTTAAGTCTCATAGTTATTTTAAGTAAATATTGTTATTATTTTTTAGTGTTTTTTTTTTTTACCTTATTTGAATGATATATTAATGACCTAGGTGTGCCTAGCTAACATTTTTAAGAAGTTTTAGATATTTTGTATGTAATTATTAAATGTATGTAAATGTAGATTGTATGTAAGTACCTACCAATTAATATATTATTCAAATAAAACTCAAAAGTGTACAGTATCGAGCATAGACGTGCGCAGCCCTCTTGTTCAGGGTATGCAGAAGCAGTGGCGGATCCAGGAGGAGGGGGGGGGGCAAAAGGGACATTCTCCCCCCAATCGCCTTAGTTTCCCATTGTTTACAGTGTTTAGCCAATTTTGTACTTTTTCCTCCCCCCCCCCAAATTAAGCACTGGATTACCACAGGCACCTCCTGAAAGTTATTTTAAGAATGTAAAATTCTGATAAAATATATACACAATACACAAATAGTTTCGAGTTTAAACATAATAATATGTACACACCTGGGCCGCACTA
>NC_042494.1:27993567-27996110 GCF_005508785.2 Acyrthosiphon pisum
CTACCTATTAGTCATTAATTGATGTAATATGTATTGTAGGTACCTAGATTGAAAAATAATGAAATCAATTCGTGGGGGCATGTTGTGTCCCTAGTGTGTGATTAAATTGAATTTATTGATGTAACAATTATTGGAAATATTTCACTTTGTCAATTATCAACACATGGCTTATCGTTTGTGATCTTAAACTGATGAAAATAGTGTACCTACATAATACAATATAATAATATGGCCGTGCCTGGTAAAAATTAGAGTGCCTTGATACATCTATCGAGGCACTCTAGTAAAAATGTTATTCATTCAATCGAACGAATAACATAATATCAATAGTAGACAAGTACCTAATACTAAATGAATAGAAAAATGGTCAGTTTGTATACAGTAAATAATTTTAAAAACCAGCGGCTTAACTCTAAAACTAATACGGAATACCTACCTTCGATCGGGAAGCTGCATTTTAGACAATTATTTTTGGCGTACAGGAAAATTGCATAATATTATTAATTTTGACTGTTGACTGTTGTGCTCCAAATTTCCAAACGACGTAGCAATGTGTTGATTGTGAATCGCAACTCGCAAGATGTACCTATTCACTAAAACGAATTACCTATTATAAAACTGAATTAATACGGTGACATAATATAATATTATTATTGCTATTCAGAATGGAATATTGATAAACATTAAAATATAGGTACCTACGTCTAAACAATCAAAATTCTTACCAAATAAGTATATTATAGGTAGGTACGGGTGTAGGTACTATAAGCTCACAACTCGCAAGTCACAGCCACGCTCTGTGTGTAATAAATAATAATTATTAGGTAATCAACGACCGATAGGTAGGTATAGGTAGGTATCACGATTATAATAATTTATAATCGTGGTAGGTATTGATAAACAAAAACAGAAAAACCCATGAAATATATTCTGCCGTACTATTCAGTAACTACTAACGATTGGTATCCGCGACGAGTGACGATATCCAAAAATAAAATCGTACAAATTACTACGATAATGTACATTGTACGATCGTATCGTAGACTTCTTAGTTCTCTTCAAAAAACTTCATAGTCGAGTTAGTCCAAAATCCAAACACAATTATTTTTAAAAAAACCAAACATTATTCATGCCTGTAAATAGCTCAAAAAATTAAAAATATTTTGAAAATATAATAATGTTTGAAAAATAGTCATATAAACATTTGGCAACAATTTAAAGTACCTATCTACGATTATTAGTTTTGAAGTTATACACAAATGCAATACACCATAAATGAAAATCGATTTTGTTGAAAACTGGGTTTGCGTATAAATTCCTGTTTTCCAATTTTTTACTTTTGAATTTCAACTATCCAAATTACCAATTAGATTCATTTTCCTACCAGAAAAAATCGAAACTTTTTACCACCCCAAATTATGATGAGTCATGAGTGATGAAAAATTCACGAAAAATTAAATAAACATAGATCATTTTAAAATGTATACATTCACCACACCACTTAGTAAATGTATGAGATCAGTAAGTTGGTATAGTTAGAGCCTTAGAGGTTACCTCAGACGCCAGATCCGTCAAATTAAATATCTTAGTTGAATAATATTCTAACGATTGTTATTTAATTTATTACAATGTGTTATCCTAATTTTATCATTTGTACATCGTACATGGTACATCTCCCCAAATTTCGGAAAATCAATTTACCCATGGTGGTACAACCAGTCTTGTAAAGTATTTATATGGTATTCTAATATTACAATTTTTTTAATGTATTTTTTAAGTATTTTTTAAGTATTTTGAATAGGTACTTTTTAAAAGTATTTTTAACAAAATTTAAATACTTGTATTAAAATACCATTAAGTCCGTTTTATTAATTTTAACTTATTATTTTTCACAAAAAATTTACAACAATAAAAATAATATTTTTTCGTTGAAAACTAATATTATGTTTTCGTAGTAAAAGTAGGTAATAACAATGTTTAAAATTTAAAAAATACCACACCAAATTTTATATGGTTTCTATAATCGAATTTTTTAAGAAAATTGAAAATCTAATAATTTTAAAATAGTTCCTTATTATAATAGTTAATACTTAATACCACTCTTTAGTTTATTTTTTTCATTAAAATTTAATCAATATTACCTAGTTGAAATATATCTGAATGCAGAATGAAATATGTGAACATGTATATATTTCTAAATAGTCAGACATGTTATAGTAATTGTTAAAATCTACGATAAGTAGTAACATAATAGGTACCTATACTGGTGTACAATATACATATAATATATTCAAAGGTGGGCATTAACTAGTTAGTTTATTTTCTAATCAACTTATGAACTTAACTAGTTTAATTTACAGTTGAAATAACTTAGCTTTTCTCAGTTGATTTAAAAAAAATCTATCAAGTTAAAAACATTTTGAAATTTTTCGTTTATACGTAAATATTACTATGTCAATATAAAATAAAAATAATCCAATACAAAAACTCAAATATTTCTGTTCTTTTTCTTGATAACATAATTTCATGCAGTGCTCGACTTG
>NC_042494.1:27997040-28003472 GCF_005508785.2 Acyrthosiphon pisum
AGTTTACATTAAACCTATTTTTATTACCTTTTTATTTAACCGGTATTCTGGCAGGGTTTACAATCGCCCCTTAAAATATGGGCTTATCGATCTTAAGTAGGTAGACATATTAACGAACTCAAATCAGTTTTCAGAAGTCTTTTCACGTTATCAGATCCATCGGTAGGATTGACAAAAAGTACCTACATACAAATGAGCATAAATTGTTTAAAGTTCATGTTAAATACATTAAATACAAGGAGACTGGAGAGGGTATATTTTATTCATTGTCGTTACGTCATGTCTAAGGGACGATTATCACGATTTAAAATATAAATAGTACCTATATTATTTCAAATTTCAGTAGTTCATAAATTAAATTCAGTACTCAAGTTTATTTCTACGTTGGATTTGACCGAATAGGTATGCCCTTTTGCATTTACACATGGTTTAAGATAGGTAGGTATACTAAATTTAGTACCTAAGTCTAAATTTAAATAATTTACATTCGCATTTCGATTAAGTAAGACATGCACCAAGAAACGTGATCAGCGTAATACTTTTTATTGTTGTACAATGTATAGTGCGTTGGTTTTTTACGTTATTTTAATAATTTTAAGCGATCAGGTAACTCACAAATATGTGAAATAATGCACTATTTAAAACGCTCATAACTCCTATAAAAATTAAAATATCGTAAAAACCAGCGTGTCAACCACAGATAAATGTTATTGCCCTCGTGTTTGATAAGAGGTCAATATTCACTTTAACGCTAAAGTAAAATACACAGCATTTGTTTTGACGAACGAAAATTTGATGAGCACCTTGTGCGGATGTGTGGTTGTGGATTCGCAACCATTTTCGGTACCAAACTGATAACGAAAAAAATCACGATATTAATTGAAAATGTTGATAACTGAAGCTCCGAAAATTTTCAACAAAATCCTTCGTATCGTGTGATAATATTTGTTTTTTTTAATCATGTGAAAACACAACATTTAACATGTACGAGTCACGAGTCAATGGGGGGGGGGGGGTCCAGACCACGTGGATCCCCCGTAAATACGGCACTGCCTATACATATAATATAAAAGTAATTTATCGACGGATGGCGATAACATATCGAACAGTAAAGATTACATTTAAAATTTAAATTATGAATTTTTTCCAATTATATATTTTCTTTTGAAACTATGAGCTACATTACCAGTTATGGCATCATCACCAGAACGTAGGTATATTTTCTACCATGAAAAAATTAAATAAAACTATTAACGAAACTCGTCAGACCAAGTACATCGGAGTGATCTCGGAAAGCTCAGACCGGATTCAGATCGGATGAGTATGAATAAAATATGCATTGAAAAACAATAAGTTCGTATTTCCTAATACACGGATGGGCGTGACGGATCGGATGCGTGTGTGACACTGTGACAGGGCCTTTATACGTCTAGCTATTTTGAGTGTAGTAGTGTACATAGACAAATTTAAATGATGTGATCGATTGTATCGCAAAAAAAAAAGATTAGGTAGGTTCTAGACTTTATATTATAAAAATATTTAATTTAAAAAACACATTTTATCACACATGTAGGAAATCCATAAAAAACCTTATTTAGATAATAAATTATTATAATATATACATTTCTTTTTTAGTTAGTTTTTATAATATGAAAATATTATATAATTTAGTTTTAAATCCCTCCCGAAAATTTGTTCCAACTGCGGCCTTGAAGATAATATCAAAATGTCATGAATAACACACAAAAGGTATATAATATTCAATTATGATTAAGTCAAAAAGGTGACACTAATATAATATTACCAGTTATATATTATTTAACTTAACAAATAAACTAACTTTAAGATTCTGAGCAGCTAAGCCTAAAAGTATAAATCGAGTCATAAAATAATACAAATCGTAATACTGAATATTAGGTAGGTACCTAACTATACTAATATATCAATAATAATAATGGTCTTTAGAAAACTTAACGTGCTCGAAAATGTAATGCTGCGGGCCGATGAACGTACTATCTGGCTATATAATAATATATAGATACACATCGTCGCCTGGGAGATTTTCGAATTGATCGGTCTCTGTGTTGGAAGCCTTGTATTTAGCTCACTAGCAATTCTCAATTGTAACTGACACATACATATACGTTCAAATCAAAAATGGCTGACAATAATAGCAGTAACGAGATACAGGCCACATTACTCGAAATTCTCGAGCTAATAATAGTAGTCGGTATAATGAATGGCCTTTATGAAGATGAAGGCGATGACGAAAATCTGATACGAGTAATAACATATCTTCTGTCGTCAATTGGTATGGATGATGCGGCTTCGAGTGAAGACGTGCAGTTCTCAGGGCCAGAGCCCGAAGAAACCTGCACTTTGATTCCGGACGACGCTCCACTAGAAGTCGCAACCGGAAAAGACGACGAAAACGAAGAAAGGTTTGAGGAGTCCGTTGTATTACACAGTGAAATTTTGAGTGGCGATGCGCTGTCTCTCGCAGAGTCTGAGCCTGCAGCTCCGATCACCGAGACAGCACCACTCGGATACACGGTCCAAAAAAACAACGGTTCATTAGATCAGGACGAACCGATTGTATCAGCCTGTAGTTATGCGCAGTCGGGAGGCGACGCGCCGCCCTCGGAGTTTGGGACTGTCAACCCAACTCCGACTTCCGAGAGCGGACCTCTCGACGACGTAGTGATGCCTGCTGCAGAAGGCGTATTATGTGCAGACATTGAGCAGCCGGCCAAGGAATTAGCTGTGGTGGATAGTATCGGCGAGCTAATCGGCAAGGTGGACCTTGCAGTAGAACGCGAAAAACGCGTGGTTTCTTCCCGTAGAAAAAGATTTTCTACGGGATGGAAAAGTGTAAAGCGCGTTTTTCGCGTGTTGTTCTGCTGCAGCGGATGTGAAACCGTTCGAAGCTAATATATACTATAGCACAGCCCACTTGGGCCGAAGACGACGGATAGGATGACGGCGACGCAAATGAGGGGAGGATACGGGAAAGAGCACGGAAGGTGCGCGGCGGTAAGTCACCCGCGCACGTTCTCCGACCACCCCCAGCGCGACGGGTTCGCGGGCGTAGCGCGCTCGGCCGCAGTAGACGCGCGAGACCCTCTGACGGTTTGGCGAACGGCCGACTGCAGTTACGGTCACGTGGAGCGACGGACGACAACGACGACTACGCGGCGGCTATAGCATAGATACCGACGCGGGCAACGATTCCGTCCCGACGGTACCAACGATGACGACGGCGATGGCGACTCGTTTCGACGGCAACGGCAGAGACTTTGGCACGGGGTGAGTTGTACAGAGATTATATGTGTCAGGAACACGGACGTGATCGTCCGCCGGACTCTGAGGAAACTTAACTAGTTAGGTTAGGTTAGGTTAGGTTAGTTAGTTAGTTAGTTAGTTAGTTAACGGTTTCATGGTCCGGCGGCGGACGAAGACGCGGCTGAAGGGACGACGCTCAGGGCGAAAATTACCGGGAGTCAAGGATCCGATGACTCTCGCCTTTTCGTCCCGCGGCAATCCCACATCGGCCGCGTCGCAGACCGTTCCGCTGCACAAAAATCTCTGTTCACACTCTCCGCGTGTCTATTGGTCTTCGCCGTCTGTCGTCAGAGTCGTCACCGTCAATCGTCGACGCGCATGACATCGCGCACTATGGCCACCGCTCGTCGCCGTCAACCGTAGTCGCTCCCGTGGCCGTCTCGGTCTGGCCTCGCCAGCTGGGCAAGGTCGTCACGCGTCCGAGCAAACGCGCCCGTGACACTCGTCAACCTGGGGGACCGGTCGTGGGAACGTGCAGAGGTGACCAGTGGCCACATCATTGCATATCCGCACCGAATCGCCATCTCGTATCCTCCCCTCCTAGTTTATTGAGTCTCCTGTCCGTCGTATTTTTTTTCCCCTTTAAATTTTCTTTACTTACCTATTTCAAATAATATTCACTTTATAAATTTCGGCTTTTTCTTTTTTGTTCTACCTTTTTTTTGAACATACAAAATTGTATAATAACGGCAACTGTTTCCAAAATTGTTTCCGTTTTTGAAATAATATTCAATAATATATTACATATTATAATTCATATTGTTTTTGTTTGATAAATAAAAATAATTTTGTGAACACAAAAAACTATTGTTGCTTTTTTTCGTTTTGTCGAGTGTATAAATCAATTTTTACAGATTTAAGGACTATATAATTATTGACTTGAGTTGTAATATATCCTAATCTGAACAAAACTTGAACAGGTATCTATTACTGTACTTGGAAACCACTTTTCGACGGTATGTGTGTTTTGACAGCTGTACAACAATATAATTATAGACAAAACCGCACAATAGGTGGTACGACCTTTACCGAGTACCAAATGGAAAGTGTTATACATTTACGTAGCACGTAAGTATATAACATAATACTATGAATAAAGCGTCTACTTGATGTGACAATAATAATTGTGTACAAGTATAATCATTACATCATGCATTGAGTATAGTAGTATTATACTTGTATACTCATTGGTTATTGGTATATGATATTCAAGATTTTCAAGAAGAAAAATGCGTTACGTATCGATAGGGAACAGTTACATACCGCCTCGTATCGAAGTCTGAGTCCGATACGAGTCGGTACGTATCGCTTGTATATTTCACGTGTAACTTCTTGAACGCTCAAAATTGATCCGATACGTCATATCGATACGTATTATTTTCTTTCTTGAAAATCTTGATTGTTTTTGATAAAAATTGCGAGTATATTACGATTATATAGATCGGTATTAGGTAGGTACTTGAAAATAAATTTTTTTCCGTAAATTTTCACATGAGGTCGCCCGCAGACAAGTGCGCAGCTGTCGGAAAGTAAAAGACGTGACTATAATATATTATGAAATATGAATATAATATGATAATTGACAATATATTATGCCCCAAATGTTCGGGAAATCGTTCGTCTTTCACGTTTAGTAAATAGTTCAAATTACTTAAGATCAATCGTATTAAGGTGCGTGACGCTGGCACCCGCAAGTTTGAAATTCAACTCAAAAACCACACCAGTAATTGTTATACAATTTGTACAAATTTGTAACCACAATTCCAAAATTAGTACACCCCCCCGTCGCCCGTAAAATCCAAAATCGATTTCCGGGTGCCAGCATCACGTGACGCTAGCACCCGGATTTCGTTGTATTTGGCCTATCGACCCAAAAACCACACCAGTAATTGTTATACAATTTGTACAAATTTGTAACCACAATTCCAAAATTTGTACACCCCCCCGTCGCCCGTAAAATCCAAAATCGATTTCCGGGTGCCAGCATCACGTGACGCTAGCACCCGGATTTCGTTGTATTTGGCCTATCGACCCAAAAACCACACCAGTAATTCTTATACAATTTGTACAAATTTGTAACCACAATTCCAAAATTTGTACACCCCCCCGTCGCCCGTAAAATCCAAAATCGATTTCCGGGTGCCAGCATCACGTGACGCTAGCACCCGGATTTCGTTGTATTTGGCTTATCGACCCAAAAACCACACCAGTAATTGTTATACAATTTGTACAAATTTGTAACCACAATTCCAAAATTTGTACACCCCCCCGTCGCCCGTAAAATCCAAAATCGATTTCCTGGTGCCAGCATCACGTGACGCTAGCACCCGGATTTCGTTATATTTGGCCTATCGACCCAAAAACCACACCAGTAATTGTTACACAATTTGTACAAATTCGTAACCACAATTCCAAAATTTGTACACCCCCCGTCACCCGTAAAATCTAAAATCGATTTCCGGGTGGCGTATTAACAAAGGCTCTATAGCCCCAGCGCCGTATATTAATACGCGCATTTCATTGGCCTATTTGAATTTCGTGCCAACATATTAACATATTCTCAATTTTTATCGTTTTTCATTTAAATTGCGCGCTTTTTATTATTATTTGATTATTATTATAATAATATATATTTTTATTCGTTATTAATTGTTATTTCTATTCAACATATTAACATATTATCAATTATTATCGTTTTTTAAATATTAAAAATATTGATAATGTTAGTTTGCTAATTTATTTTTCTTTATTAATTGTTATTTCTATTTAATTAAAAATGTCTTTATTTGAAAACATAATAAGACAAATGAATGAATATTTCATATGTGAAATTGATTGGTCAAAGTCAGACTTAGAAAAACAAAATATTATTATTAGAGCAAACTTAATTGATATGGAAAATGCAATTGAATGGGTGAATTTGTTTAGTTCAATATCAAATACAAATTGGATTGTCAGTTTTGAATTAAATAATCCACAAAAGTAAGTGTAGTTATATGTAGTACTCTTAAAAAAAATCTTGAATAAGATTCAGATCATTAATGGTAACCAACTTACATAAATGTATCAAGATAATTTTCCCCCCAAAAA
>NC_042494.1:28003522-28008495 GCF_005508785.2 Acyrthosiphon pisum
AATTAATTTTTTTTTTTTTTACTGATATATTATTATATCAATGTGTGGCAATATTGTGCTAAGACCAACGTAATCGTAAAAGCGCCATTTCGTTTGGGTAAAAAATAAACGATTCTAAGGCCTAGCCGACTTCGAAATGTTTTCTTTCGTTCACTTGGAAAACGTTTCACCGATTGCACCACACAGGCCGAGTGTAAGGAGTCCTGCAGACGTCGCGCGTCTCATAAAATACCGCATATTAATATATAATATAATCGTATAGTAAAACGATAATTTATTATAATATTTTAGATAAAAACATCGTGTCAAAAGCTAATGGTTTAGTTTTGTGAATAAACTTATTGGTATATGACGCGATTGATGGTTGCTTACAGTAAATATATATATATACGCACTCCGTTACCACTCTAAAGTCTTCGCTTACCTATGTAATATATAATAGTATATCATAATAATATGACGTTGGATACCGTTTTGTCGAAGAATGCGCGATCGATAAATTTGCTAAAAAATAAAACACATTTCTTGACGATGATGTATAATAGTAGGTACATAATAATATTAATATAACAAACGCGTGTGATCGCTCGCACGTACACCTGACTATAATATACAGTACACGATTTTTTTTTTTTTTTTTTTGGCACAGTTGAAAATAAATAATATTAGTAGGTATATTACATTACCCGGTCTCGCGCGCTCCTATATAACAATATAACTTGATATTTACGACGGGCCATCATGATAATATTATTATGTACCTATAATATAATGGCGCTCTGTTATAGCATTACGGCCAATCGATATTAGTACGATATTATGTATTATGGAAATAATGTACATGTTTGTATAATAGCGTATTAATAATGATTACCTCCTATTATAGTCGTGATGTTTTTATTTTTCCTATTGCGCTACCGAAATCATCGTACAAAAAACCACGGCCGTAGCTATAAATTCATAGGTATAATGTATAGTGCGGTTTACCTATTATTAATTCAATGATCCCACCGACGAAATACTATTAATTTTCTACGCGTTAATTTGCTACTTAAAAAAAAAAAAAAAAACAAAAATAGTCGTCCCGCGCGTTTAGCTCTATTTATTATTATTGCATGCGCCGTTTCGCCGTTTAAATAACACAAGTTTGCGGATTATAAATTATAGTTTACCGTTTAAATACGATCACGGCACCTAATAATGTAATAGCGTATAGATTCGAAACCATCGGGTCGTACATCGTTTCGAATTACTGTCAGCTTATAGTTTTCTGCTATTACATACATAACCATGTTTATAAACACAAGCCTCGATACAATTTAATTATAATGTTATATTGGACGTTTTAATCGGTATCGATTCAAATATAATTGGCGGTTCAATGTGTATAGGTACGTTTTCCCTGCAGCGTCCGATCCGGACATAGGTCGGACGTGCTGTTCCACTGTTTGACGCTGCAGAGAACCCGTACCTTATTAATATAATAATATTATTACTATTACATTTTACACGATGACCGGCGTACGAATGATAGGCGAAAAACGCCAAGGCCCACCCTCGTTGTAGCTGATGATGTTTAAATAGGTATTTCATCGAGTGGCACGCCATTGATATCATAATATTATAATTTCGAAATTATAACACGTATATTATTATATAGGCACGTTCTTCCATCCGACGGACAATCTATATTATACGAACCATTGAGATAGGTACGCGTTTATATTGCCCCGAGCGCCTTTGCTGCGAGGTCCGTCAGATATCATATTATCTATTTGGCGTTTCAAGTCTTCGGCTCCGGCGTGGATTTCTATTAATTATTACTGTTTTAACTTTTAAATAATATTATACAAACGGTGAAAAGGTTAACAAACCTTAATATTTGTACGTGCGAAATGCGAATAATATTATGCCGGAATAACAAAATTAATTATATCGTACATTTTACGAATATAGTCAGATCCGACACCCAAAACACTTCCAATTTCCACGGTTGCTTATAATAGTATAGTGTCGGGCCTACCGTTATCGTATTATCGTATTATTATATATTATATAGGTAGGTACTAGGTAGATATTAGGTATAGTTTGGGCGTCTTTAAGGGCGCCTCTGGCATACTGTATAATTATTATGACAATGGTATTGTCGTCGTCGTAGCTACCTACTTAACTACCTATACCTACCTACCTACAATGAATCTATATACTAAAACGGTTTCGTTTTGAATTTGTTTTCCTTTAGATCCTGTGTGAGGTTTCGATGGCAATTTACGAAATCAACGATACGCCGGAACCGCACGTGTCCAGGGACATCATGCCGATAGAGTCGAGGATTTCACGTGACAATCAGTCGCTCAGGGACTGGCTGATACTGCGTGAGTACATGACCAGCCTCCAGTACGTGATCGAGGCTTTTGGGTACCTGAAAACGAAAAGATAATAAACGCGACCTGATCGTCGCCGCCACCGCCGCCACCGTCTCCGACCCCATAATCCACCATCACCGCTGATACATATTATTATTATTATTATTATTATTAACTATTATTGTGATACATATTCGTCGTCGCCACTCGTTCTCTTTTCCGCACACGTCACTTATTATTATAACATAATTATATAGGTTTATTATTATTATTATTATTATTATAACTTTACATACGACAGTACGGATACGGACGCCACGCGTTCACGTTTAGTTAATTACGTATATAATTATAATATTTATATTGTGCTTAAATGTTTTATATTATCGAACGTAAATCAATTACACACCCCTCTCTCTACCTCCAGACCCTCCGACTAATCCACCGCTACCGGTCCCACCTCCCCGCAATCACCTTTTCCCAATTGTTTCTCGTATATTATGCATTACGTATAATAGTTTTAAGTCATTATTTGTTTTATTATTATGATTTATTCGATTTGTTTTCAAACGACTCGCGCACTAGCGAACAAATGTATTATTATATTACCTACCGCGTACTTATGTTATCATACTATTATAATGTGTACTATCTATAGTTAGATATATTTTTTTTAGCGTTAACAATTTTTTATTTACTGATTTATTTATTTATTATTTATTTATTTATTTATTTATTTGGTACCACCGCGTATCCAGACTGTTATTTACACGTTGTATATATGTTTATCAAATTGTTTTTACGACGACCTAATTGTATCAAACATTGTGTCTAGTTTGTTAAAGTCATTGTAGTTATTATTATTATTATTATATTTATTATCATCATCATTATCATTATCATTATCATAATTGCCATTATTATCGTAGTGTTGAGACCGTTACGCGAGATCCGACGATTTACCTCTTCAGCTGTTGTCCCTCGTATTAATATAGTACATGATATACCTACTGTTTGTTTAATATTTTTTTGTAGGTATGTTACTTGATGTATTTGTTTAAGTATTGTCTGTGATATTTTATTCCCTATTTAGATTATTATTATTATTATTACTATAATTATTATTGAAGAGTATGAAAGCTTAAAAGGAAAAATCAGTGTTGTTATGATAAATAAATTATTATTAATAAATACACACGTACGGCGTATGTACTGTAAAAAAATGAAAACTTAAAAAAAATTGTTTTTTTTTTTAAAAAAATATAAATATTATGTTATATTTTTTACCCACAACTACCCGAAAAATAAATAATTTTTTGAGGTATATCGTCCTTGCAGTAAAATACAGAAACGGATTTTTTACCGTCTCTTCGGCAGTGTTAGCGTTGAGGGACAACCATTGCCGATAACGGGTGAAAGAGATCGAAACGTTTTTTTTGCAGCGGACTAGAGAGGGCCCAATAAATCAATCATCAAAATAATAATAATATAAAATTCAAATGATATGACATTTCGTCGTCCAAGACCAAACTTCGTCCTGCATACCAGAGTATAAAATGGCACGGGTGGTAAATACACACCCAAAGTGTATTATACAGGGCGATTTTTTAAGCATGATGACACCATTTTTTTTTCAATAATGCAGTTATATGAAATCTGATTTTCGGAGCTTATACATTTTTTACGTCAATATATTTATATTAATTATCCTTTAAATACAGTAAAAAAAAATGGTTCTCATTTGAAAGACAGAAGTTTGTATCTCCATAAAATACTCCTTAAGTATCTAATATAAAAAATCTCTAAAATTTAAAAATATCACCTTTAAGTAAAAAAGTAAAATTTGAACAAGTATTGTTTGAGTTATTTAACTTTGTGTTTTAAGAATAATAGGTCAATAGGATAATTGGTTTGGAAAATATGACGGGAGCTATGGTGATTTGAAAGTTATTATAATATTAATCTATAATATTATAATAAATAATTTACAGGCTAATGACCTAGCTGTTAAAGCTTTTATTCTCAATAAAAAATAAATAAATAAATAATTTGTGAAAATGATCCAAGTATAATAAACACTGGATACAATATTATATATTAATATATTATATTTAATATTTCTGTAAACCCATTTTAAAGGATTAAAGGATTACCTTTATAAGGAAAAAAGATATCTACTAAATAATTTACATTAAAAAGGGCTTTTTATTTGAAAACCAGAAGTTTATATCGCCACGCTCCTTAAGTGCTTAGCACAAAAAATCGCCAAAATTTGAAAATATGGTCTTTAAATATACTATTTAACAATTTCCAAAATTCAGAATTTTAAATAGTTCATTTCTATAGGAAAAACGTGGTCAAACATTCTTGGGAAATCATCCCGAGTTGTGTACTGTGCCTAAACGACGAACCCGCTAATAGCTGCGGTGACGGATAATATCTTTTTTTTCGTCACTAATAAGTAATGTTGTCTTCCCGGACTGCAAATTGCCACACAAAGATGACTCTCGAGGGTGTATGAAGGTAAAATATCACTATCATCATTATTATTATTGTAAGTACGTGCAGTGTGCAGTTTTACATGCGTACGACAATAACAACGATATT
>NC_042494.1:28008595-28011830 GCF_005508785.2 Acyrthosiphon pisum
AGTCACTTTACTCGTTACTCAAATAAAGTTGTGGGGCCGGAGTGGCGCAGTGGTCACGCAGTTGATTACGACTCACACAGTCATCGGTTCGATTCATAGCAAAGTGCAAAAAAATGTGTGTGATTCTACGCAGTCACCATTTTCCCGTGCTGTCGTCCGATTGCGTCATCCGGTTTCCAACTAGGTCCCACTCCACTGGGAGTGAAGACCGCACATGTCTCCTCTTGGAGAAGGGGGGTAGTATCATGCATATAGTGATATATACATAGATAAATAGATCATATGATCTCCCTACTACCCACTTGTGATAAGCATTGTCAAAGACCTTGAGGTCGTTTCAATGAACAAATATAGAAAAAAAAAAAATAAATAAAATTGTAATGAAATCACTTTACTTTTCAAATTTAAAAGCAACTCATTACTTTCTCGTTACAAAAATAAATTTTTTTTTAAATTTCTTGGCAATTATCTTCTGAAGGCAAATTGAACAAGCAAATTCTTTATAAAACCTGTATAGTTAATATAGTTAAATAGGATCATATAAAATTTAGTCTTCCACACAAGCTATATTCATAGGAAACCTATTTAAAGGAATACCTTATAAATTTAATTAACTGTTCTCGTGATTTACGGTGCAATTAGACATTTCAAATATCAAAACCATTGAAAACTAAATTGTGCTGAGTTAAAGTTAAATATACATATATACATATTAGATTAAACATAATAATACCCACATTATAAATATATTTTTTTCAATTCGCAATAGGTTAGTAGGTACCTACTTACTTAATAATTCGAAACTGTAACGCGTTATTCTTATATAGAAATTACTTTTCAAAAGTAATTTCCATTACATTTTAGTTACTTGGAAATAATTCTAATGAAATTACGTAACGCGTTACAAGCATAGTAACGCCATTACAGTAACGCGTTACTTTCGTTACGTTACTACTCAACACTGAGAATGTACATTATATTATTGATAATACAAGCAGAATGAACTAAGCAATATTGACGGGAATTCTAAATTACAGAACCATGAACCATTTCATCTCGTCAAATCGCCGTCTTTTTGATTTTTTCGATGTACATTGTTGATAAAACGTTTTGTTCATTAACCATTAGTCAAACCAATAAACCAAAATCATACCAGTACAATATAGACACAATTTCCACAAGTTATATTATAAATTAATTGTATACCAGTGTGTTGACGATTAATAATAATATCGAATAAAAGCCAAACAAATTACAAATTAAAAACGTTTATTAGTGTTAATGTAAACATACGATTACGGTTTTAATTTATTGATATAATTTTTTTACATAGATATTTCTTTTGGTACATAAGTATACGTATATATACGTCTGGGGAAAGAAATGGCGTCCAACCGGACACAAAATATGCGCTGAGCGAACTTGTAATAATCGTGCATGGTGGCGTAGTACACAGGCGCCATAAAGGTGATAAGTGAGGTGGCAAAGGGCAAACTAACTTTCAAACCGGTGCCCAAACACTATCCTTACAAAACTATGTACTTAATGGTCTATGTCGCGGTTAGCACCGCAGCAAACCATTCGTCGAGCGAATCTCTTCACCCGGCTCGAGCGACGTTTAGGTCTGGCGGCGGTTATTGTATAAGTTTTCATTTCTACAGCATCTCCACGGCCGCAAAGGGATACCATTTCCTGTAAACTGGTGGTCTCCAGGTCCAAAGGTTTTGTCAAACCATTTTTTGACTCGGCATCTCCAATTGACTGCAGTGGTGCCATGTTCTGTATTGTACTAATAAACTGTTGCGCGTCGGATTCGGCCGGCTTAATCAGTGGCAAAGTTAGCGAGACAGACAGCATGCATCGTGTCGATGTCGATAAGTTCTGCGGCGACGATGTTATTACTGCACTGTTAGTTGTTTCCGCATACGGTGAATCCGGCAAAACGGTAATTTCCGTGGGCGGCATCGCATCAGACGCATCGACACCGGCATTTGTTAGGAATGCCATATCGGGCATCGATTTACATAGTCTTTGAGCCTTTGAATTCTTGATATCACTAATGTAGACCGCTATCTGACGATTTTAGGGCGATTTATTCAGAGATCATCAAACACCTGTATCATTATTTCGGCAGCGGACTGTATCTTATGGCTTCGGGCGAATTATTCACTGCTGTGATATTAGACATAATAACAATCTGATATACGGTCAATATATTTTACTTCAATTTTACACTGTATTTAATCAATGAATGTTGTGAAAAATATATTTACTGATTTAATACGAACTAATCATAATTCAAACAGTTATACGCTGCCCATAGTTCCGAGTTTTGTAAAGGTTTTTTTGAAATCAGGCAGTGGGGCCCATTATTTTTTGAAAGAATAAATAAAAAAACTAGTGTGTTTGTAGTACCTACGTGCAGGGGAAGTAAAACTTTTTTCGCAGTTGATAGTATGAGTTGTGTGTAATAAAATACATTAAATCGCATATTTGAACATATTCGGCATCAGCTGTATACCATTTTTTACATCTATAATATTATGTAAGTAGGTATTATATATTTGTACTAAATTATGTATGTGTACACTGTTTGAATGTATAGATATTACATAATATGTGGTTTTAGACATAATAATAATTCGCGTGATAATAATATAAATACTAATTTAATAATAATTATTTCAATATTTTAAAAGCTTATTCGTCGTACTGAGTAAAATTATAATTACAGTAAACTCAATTTGTGAATAAATAATATTATGTGTATTTATGGCCAGGTATATATTTATTTAAATTAGCAGTACCTATAATATTATAATTATGTACCTACCAATAACTAGTCACGGTCCTGTTTAATCAGAGTTTATTAGTATACGAGTGTTCGCATATAACTATATTTTATTGTTTATTGTCTATATAATATATTATGTTTGTATTAGATATGATTTTTGTATATATTATCATAGCTGTTCTTATAATATTATAATGATAACTATTGATTAAGCTTATTTATGTTAAAATATTGTTACTTATTCACAATTTATTTATATAACCATATATCTTAGAGAGAAAGAACAGATAGTAGTGAACAAGTAGTGAAGGAGCACCCACAAAGACCGCATAAGGAACTGTATGCATTTTACTACTTTGTTTCTTTTCTTGCTTACTCTATATCGTACCCCTGATTTCTCTTTCTAAGCGCTGTCCATAAATGTCCATTAGTTTATAGCAC
>NC_042494.1:28011930-28019630 GCF_005508785.2 Acyrthosiphon pisum
TAATTACATTTATCTCTTAGTATGTACTAACATTCTACAAGAAAATTAGCTAGGTAATAAATATAATATTATGCTGTATGTACTGGCACCACAATCTACTATAGGTAAATAGGTTGTAATATAATATTCATTTTTTTAACGGGTTCAATACGAGTATACTTGATGTATAATATGACAATTGGATATTAAATATTAATTTTAACTTAAGACTATCTATTTCATAAAGTTTGAATGTTTTTGCAAAAATTTTACATCATTTAAAATCATTAAAAACAAAAAAAAATTAAAAATTAAAATATTTATAAGTTCTAGGAACCATGAGTAATAAACTACTTGTCCAAAATTGAATTTTTATAGATTGAAATACTCAGAATAATTCAATAATATCCTGCTATAGAAAATAAAATGAAAAATGAATTTTGTAATTTATTTAAAAGAGTAAACAACGGATCACGATAAAAAATAAAGATTTTTTTTTAAAAATGTACTTATATTTCAATTTATTTAATAACATCCAGTGACAATATTAACTTAATACAAAAAGTAGGCTTGAATCTTTCTGCGACTATTATTAATATAAAATAATAAATAATATACAAAATTAACACTGTAAAATATATTATTATACCAATTTCAATCTATCAGTTATGTACAATTTTGGATATTAAAATATTTTATTTCGTTAGCTAATAATCGTTTTTAATTTCTAATCGCTACCCATCAATTATCTAAAAATATAAAAATGGAGCGTGAAAAATGTCATTACCTCATCAATTGAGAACGGCTGGTCCGATTTGACTCAAATTTTTTTTTAAGATGTTCGTAATTGCCAGGAGAAGGTTTTTACGAAAGAAAATTTAAGGAAAATCCACCGGAAAAGTAGGAAATCTGGATGTAAAAAATACAACAGTGGCGCAACAGTGTATTATATATTGGTTATGCTATTAGTTAATCGGGCATGTTTGTTGATTTGTATTATTATTTTTTGTCATTAGATATACATATATAAATGAATGTTTGTGTGTAGATTAGACGTCTGAGAAGAGGACATGCTAATTTAAAAATGGTTAAATTTGGTTTTTTTTCTTATTCATTTGATATTAGTATACGGTTAGGTTAGTTTAGGATTTTGTATTAATTGATTATATTAATCCACCATAGGTGGAATACGACAAACTTGGTATAACTTTGATACTTTAGAGTTAAATCATACACTTACGTACAAACAGCATGGAGTCCGCGAGATTGCCTACCTGATAATATACTGCTGCGAATCAGAATTTTTATTCCGGGCAACGGAAAAGTTAAGATACATTTTGAACACTATAAACACCAATATTAAATATTAAATAACGAATTGAACAAAGTTTGTGTTAGTACGATTTGTTCGTACCTAGCTTTGTGAAATAATTCACATATTATGTAACAAACAAAAAAGTTTCAATTTCCACCGTGAATCTTAAGATCACTGTTTGACCACATCTTTAAAATATGAACAACAGAAAATCCTTTCTTATTGCATATCTAGATCATTAGAGCCTATAGAGGAACCATTATTCGAAATATTAAGTTCTTATACATTTTGTATTTTAAAACTAATGTTGCATATTTAAATTAGATATTGCTTGATATATGGCACCTCTGTTGTATTCTTAAAACCCCTTATTTCCCCTTTTAGGGGTTGAATTTCCAAAAATATTTTCTTAGTGGATATCTAAGTCATAATAGCACTCTGTATGCCAAATTTCCGCCAGATCTGTCCAGTGGTTCTGGATAGGCGATGATGAATCACTCAGGACAAGTAATTATATATATATAGATATATAGATAAATAGATAATGAATTATCATGATTTATTAACGATGATAATAATAATATACTTGAACGTTGATTTACTGTTTAAGAAGACGAGTTCCGACCTATTATTGTGGCATAATGCACCACTTGCTCTGTCGATTTACGCGCAAAAAGGGCATGGCTACTAAATTTAAGTTAATACCCCTCTACATTTAAATTTGTGCCTATGCCGTAGATAAATTTGGTAAAATTGTAGACATAACTAGATTAGCTTTCAAGTACCTAAATTTAAATGTAGGAACGATTATTGTAGGTAATAAGAAAAAACTGTAACGAGCTCGGGGGCCATTCGGGGATGACCAGTCAAATATAATATTTTTATATCCCAGGAAAGCTTGTAGGATTCAATAGATATAAGTATATAACTATCATAGCAGAGTCAGATAGATAGAAGGATGTGAGGTATAGGTATTTAAATAATAAATAATCAGGACTCGATTTCAGGTATCTTTAGTTGTTACTATAGGGTACTAACCCACTAAATACTTACAAAGTAATAAATTAATAAATTAAGTTTGACACTATTTTGTGGATGTATCATAGTCGTATAGATACCCATAAATTAGTGTATTTAAGGTGTGCTACAGTGAACTAATTGTTCTTACATGGTAATGTATGCATTGGCATATGTCTTCCCAGACAGCATTTTGTAATGATAATATTATAATAGTATTAACATAACGTTATACTAATATTATTCGTTATTAAAATGTTATAATAATATTAATAAACAAGAAATTGTCGTCTGGGTTGTTATTAATTATGTGTGAATATATTATTGTACAAGAGTTAATCGTATGCGCCTGTAAATCGTAATACATTTAGAGCTAATAATATAAATATAAATTAAAATATAAATGAAAACAAAAAATTTAATATTTATATTTTATTTTACAAAAATATATAAATAATTAAAGTTACTAACTATTAAATATTTTGGGCTTATAATAAGCTAGGTATGACTGTTCAATACATGATTATTTATGGTAAAATAAGATAATATTTTTAAAAAAATTTTGATAGTTCAAAATAATAACTGAAATAAAGATATATTTAATATAAGACTTATTATATTTACTATAGGTCTATAACTTATAATTATACAATATACCCGGTGGCGTATCAAGGAGTAGGGCTTGTAACCCCTCCCTTGAAAGTCGATAAAAAATAACAACATTTTTATTAGTAAATTATTTTCAGATATAAATCGTTTAAAATTAATTTTACCCCCCCCCCCCCCCCCACGAAAATAAAAATTCGAACACGCCACTGATTGTACCTACCCAAATATAATGACACGTATAGAGAAAAATGACGACTAAAAAAAAAGGTTCAAGCCAATGAACATCATGGTGTTGTTAATATTTAGAAATGTTGCTCGTCGCCCCCGGTGTATTTACCATCGATAGATTAGGTATAGAATTATATCAATACACATTGATATGATAATATGATATGCTAAGTACATATTGTGTAAAAAAAAAATGTAGCAAAATGGAAATAAAAAAGAATTATAATTGTATGCAAATATTGAATAGTTTTGTAATATAATTAATTATTATTTAGGTATTATTAGTTTATTGCCTATTCGATCTTTGCTTTCACATTACTATAACATATTGAAGTACATTTATAAACGCATTTTACAATTTTGTAAATTGCAAAAAAAACTACAGAAATTAAAATTATTGCAAAAGAAATAACATCCAATAAGTAATATTGATACCACGTTAGATTAACCGCATGAGATTTTAAATGTGGTGCACCTTTGTGACGAAGAACATACTCTGTCCAGTAAACAACCGATTGTGCTGGTGTCATCGGTCTATCTTTGAATATATTGGAAGTAGTTTTAGCATTTATCATGTACCTATGGAAAATAATATATATATAGTTGTAGGTACTTGGGCAAATTAAATTATTTTTATTCATTTCATTTACTAATATTAGAAGTATTATAATATTATTATAATTATATTTTACTTTTTGTTGTTGATAAGTTCTAAAACATGTTTTAAGAATGTTTCTTCAGACACAGAAAATAAGTCCATTGAGATCGCCATCCCAGCATTGACTAAATTGTCTATATTTCTATGTTGATCACCAAATAAAGGAAACCCAAGGACTGGGATACCGGCATCCACAGCTTCATATAATCCGGATATACCACCATGACTAATGAATAGTTTAACTTTAGGGTGCACTAAAGAGTAGAATCAAGCAAGTAATTACAATTAGAATCAATGATTTTATAATTTTTATAGTTTATACTTAGTATATCTCGTTGGGGAAGCCACTTTTTCATCATTACGTTTTTCGGTTTGTTCTCTAATTCATCTTCATATTTCCATAAAACTCTCTGAGGAATTTGACCTAAAACATTAATAAACGCATTTTTGATGTGTTCTGGCATTGAAGACATTTTAACAGTTGAACCAAAAGTGAAATAAATGACACCATGTGAGGATTCTTCAATAAACTCTAATATATCCTGAAATCAAAGTATGATAAATTATTATATTTTAGACTTAGTCAAAATGTTTTTACTTTATTTTGTTTAATCATCATGAAGGTGCCTAACTTTAAACTACGTATCCATTTTCAACTTCAGTGTATTTACATTCAGTGTATTAAAAAAAGTGAGAGAGTTTGTGAGCCTACCATTACACTCTGGGGAAGTAAAATTTCTTTCATAAGTAATTGGGCCCGTGAAATTATAAGTGAATTAGGGAGAGAGTGAGAAAAATCAATACAATAAAAAAATTTAATTTACGATAGATAATTTTATTTATTAATGGAATTTATTAAGTGTTGCTATGGACATAATATATAAATAAATAAGCAAACGTGTCGTTTCATTTTCCCTGTCGTTTTTTCTTTGTTTCCACCACATTTTTTTCCACCCACACCTCAAGAAAGAAGTTTTACTTTAAAAATACTAAAATCTGGGGAAGTCGCTCTGCTGTATATAGAAGGGGTTTCTTAATATGTATGTATTTAAATTTGAAAAAAAGGGGGAAATGGGTAACGCTGCGTGCTGTACATTAGTTGTCTAGAGAGTCACTGTAATGGATGTGTTAAATTTGAATTCAATGATATAAAATAATTGCATACGAAAAGACGATTCTGAGTGAAAACGGTGTGGTATTATAATAAAGTTTAGTTATTTTATACTTTATTTTATTTAATACTTATTCAACTTGCCACCTACCGTATTAATAATAAGTAATAACAATATAAATATAATAATATAAAATATAATCCACACTGACAAAATATCGTCTCCGCTCAGAATCGTTTTTCGTACACAATGATGGTATAACATTGAATTCAAACTTAAAACCATCCATTATACAGTAACCCACTGTACAGCAGAGTGACATTCACTTACCCACCTTTTTTTACTTTTAATTGTTGTTAAAATTATTTTTTAAGTAGTATAAGTCGTTAATCATTATTCTCTGCGTCGTAAAATCGAATATTAATTTATTTCGTCATATTATAAATTATAATAATTGAATGATATGCCGATTGACAACGACATACACGAATACCGAAAACCGAAATACATGATACTTGTGTTAGTCAACGCAATTATCTAGGTATATGGTAATACATAATAATATATTATGAATAATTAATACAAGTATAAAACACATGAAAATGATTTTGTTTTTATACTCTTATATTATGTGAATGTTTACTGTATAATATGAGAATTACTCATTTAAATGTAATATGTACTTATATGAGTTATTCAAATAATTAGGTACAGTTAAGTCTTCAGGACTAAATACGCATACATTTTAAACCCATAGGTAGTTAAATAATAATAGGACCAAATATGTAGGTATAGGCTACATATTTTGATGGTTTTCAAAAAAGTTTTTATAATGCACTTCGGTGTAATAAATAATAAGTAATAAAAACTATAAGCTCTAAAATTTATACATTTTAAAATAGGTATTACAAAGTCTTTCACCGTGTTTGTCCACGTATTTACGTCACTTTAAAAGTTACAAAACTATTCAAGTACCTACTTAATGGAAATTAATAATTAAACTTTTAACCGTTTTAAGACATTAAAATTCAAAATATAGTTCTCCGTATTGGCTATCTCAAGTTTATATGAAACACAGAAACAAACGTTTAAAACGTTTTGTTTTTAGTTGAGTGTCAATTCTTTGCAAAAATCGGCGTGGCGACGTAATTAAATTATAATAGGTATACAATGTATATAAATTACAATATTACATAGCATACCAGATGATGCATTTAAGTGGATACAGTCATATTATTTTAAAAAGTTTTAACTTTTTTGAAAATAATATTTTATCTTATACTTGAAAATCGTCAAAGTTCATTAAAAATGAAAATTTCATCAACGTTCTATTTGATTTACGATAATTCGAGAATGATGTTCTTACGTGTACCTCACAAAATAGGTATAACGTGAACATGTTCTTTCCCAACCGTATTCGAAGCTATTCTTGACACGCAATCGACTACATAATCATGTATGTCGACATACAGAATGTTCATTTTAGTTGTTGATAACTTTGGCTGGTGATGAATTAACGTGTTGAAATGCGTATTGTATGCGATTAAGTACTGTCTCAAGTATCTATTGATATATTATTTAGTTTTTATTTTTGTGTTGGTTTTTATATTTTTCCAGAAATTACGACGTACCCGACGACGTTGATTGACTACGCGATATCTGTTTGTTGATAATAATAACATACCTACTGGCTACCGTCTACTAAGATAGACAGGACTAGAAACAATAGCAGAACCTCCCATGGAGGGGGGATAAAAATTAAAAATTAAAAATTAAATTACCTTTTTGTTTAGCCAAATATTATAATAAAAAATAACGTTAAAAGACAGCCCAAGGGGGGGGGGGCGAACCTAAAAAATCGTAAACCTAAAAAATCCGTGGTAAGAAAGTCCGATATAAAAAAGTTCTGTGTATATATTATTTAACCTTTATAAAAATATCGAAATTATTATTCATAAAATATTATAATAATATCGATTTCTCAGTTTAATCAAGTATTAACTATCGTCAAATTAAATTAATATATTTAAAAAACAATTACAGTTAGTTACAACGTTTACTGATTTGAACGTTTGATTGTGAATCCATCGTATTTTTCCTTTTACCTAATTATATGTACCGGACTCTTTCACCACTCAGCTGTACAACATTAAAACACAGTAACCAACACTCTTATCAAAAGCATTTTTTTTACATAATCTTTGATAACTCTTTTCTATCAAAAAATCTTTGTAATCTGACTATTATTCCATGAGTTATCACGTTGTGAACACAGAGCAATTACACAGTGTTAAGTCTGAAATAATTTACTAAATGAATTATCCTGCAAAATAATGAAAAATACAGTTGCTGTGTTTTGATGTTGTACAGCTGCACTGTCTTTTTATGATTTGGACTTTTTATGGCTCAGACTTTTTTACCCCAGACCTTTTGGTAGTTTATCGTTTTTTTTTCACCCTGGTTTTGGCAAACGATCTTGTAGATCACAGATACACAAAAATCCGATTAATTGATCGATTTTCATTTCTATTTATTATTATTTTTTGTTATAATCAATTACAAATACATACAGTGTCAAAAATCTGCAGTCTCCCTAAAACCTGTGTTTTCCAAAAGTTTCACAACTGGTATAGAGTGTAGCATTTACACTTGACAGTAGGCTAGTTAATTTTTTAATTTATTGAAGAAAATAATAATTATTTAAAGTTATAAAAATTAAGTGATTATTATTTTTAAAGATTCCTATTTTCTTAATAATCTCCTTATTAATAGACACCTATAC